>NC_135215.1:9484274-9577735 GCF_052324685.1 Brachyhypopomus gauderio | reverse complement strand
GAGCGCCGATAGTATGTTTGCATACACCTCAGAAAGTAAGTAATTGCACCCCTGCTCTGGGCACGTGTGATCCACAGCCCCTTCTGTGCATTTTTTAAATAAATATATTTATGATCATCACTTATGATGTTTTTTTTCAAATACAGCACCCAGACACCAAATTTTACAAATGTTGATATGAAATGTATTAGTATGGATATGATTTGGTCATAGCTTTTTTGAACATTTTTGTACCTGGCCTTCTCAAAGTGTGGTGTGTGTGTGTGTGAGAGAGAGAGAGAGAGAGAGAGAGAGAGGAGAGAGAGAGAAGAGAGAGAGAGAGAGAGAGAGAGAGAGAGAAGAAGAGAGAGAAAGCCCTTGTGAGGAAGCCTTCACCGACTTTATCCTGCCTGCTTTACCTGCTTTATCACCATTGTCTTGTATCTATTGCAAATGGGGAGTGAGTGACCACAGGACCTGTGACCCAGGTACAGCTCCAGACCCTCAAGAACAGCTGGATCAGTTGGTTGCCCACCTGCTCTCTCAAGCCCTGTGTTTGTCAAAGTCCTTTCTAGTTCTTGTGGTGGTTGGCAGTGAGTCTTCACATGTTGTAATGGAGCTCTCGTCCTTTCCATGCTGTTAGTTATTGTAATGGACAGAAACACAAGACAACCTCAAAGTTTTAAAGACTCTTTTATTGGTACCCACAGGGCTGCAGTGGCAAACACCAGTTGGGACCTTGTCAGGACTCTGAAAAACAAAGTAACAACTGTGATTATCTTGCACTATTCAGGGTGGCCAACTGATAGTGTAGAGGATTACTATATTCCATGCATATTTAACTGTTTATTGTGGGTTTTGCAATTAGTTTCAACTTACCTGTCCCAGGGGGTTGATGGGTTATGTAGTCTTGAGGTTGTGCTGCAAGTGGATTGTTCCATTTCCCATGGAGTTGGGGTGGGGGGGGGGGGGGGGGGGGGGGGGGGGGGGGGAACCTGCTTTCATGGTTCTGAAAAGGGTTTAAGGTTCCAGCATGAATGTTACATGTTTTATATTCATACTAAAATATTTACTAAATAATAAAATGTTTGAGTTAAGTTAAAATAGATAAATGTAATTAGAACTTGTACATTTTAAAACTTACCTGCAAACGTACTGGTGGGTGGTTGAATCCAATAGGCTAATGGGTTTGTAAAAGGTAGAACTCGGTGATTAGTAGGGGTGGGCGATACTCTGAATTTTGGTATCGATATGATACCGATACGATACTGGTCAGTATCGCCGATACCGATACCGATACTTCCAAACCGTTGGGGGGCGATACTTTTTACTTGAAATTATAATCCATTAATATAATAATTTATATTAAATTATATATATGTTTGCTGATGCTGGTCCAGCGTGTCGCGTGCCAGTGATTATGCCTCATGCCAATGGTGGCACGCGTGCCATAGGTTGCCGACCCCTGCTGTAGACGGTCAACCAGTTTCAGCTGTGGAAAATTAAATTAAAACAGGCGAATACACCACAATTAAGCCAACTACAGGAAAGTCTGATGTATGGAAGTCATATTCCATTGTAATTAATGGACAGAAATGTGTATGTGGCGGGCGGGTGCGGGATTAAAACAAGCAATTTTTTGGCCGGTGCGGGCGGGAGCCGGACAAAACAAGCAGGTGCGGGCGGGAGCGGGATTAAAACAAGCGATTTTTTGGCGGGAGCGGGATTAAAAAAGCAGTCCCGCGCAGACCTCTAAACTGCAGCAAAAGAATCGATATTTTCGCCATGGTATCGATCTGATATCGATCCTCACCTTTGTATCGATACTATCGATATAAATATCGATCCGCTCACCCCTAGTGATTAGAGCGAGAGCTGGCTTGGGGTGCAGATGGTTTTTAGGGCCTGGTTGATACCTGTGTTGAGTTGATTAGTTTATTTTGACTGTTTTTTTTCCTTTGTTTATTAATGATTGTTGGGTTTTGAATGCACTCCTCACTGTGGACTTAATAAACCTGTGCATCGGAACTTCCAGTTCTGTTTTTCACTTTTTTTCCAATCTCCACTCAGCTATCCTGCAACACACGTATAGTCCCTGTAAGAGTAGAGCTTTTATAGAAGTCTGGGGATGGTGGTTGTATGTGTGTGTCGCTCACATAGCACACTTTTGATTGGCTGCTGGGCAGCTACAGTTCTCAATAGACTGGTTTGTGGCCACGCTCCTTCGGAACTCTGCAGGAAATTACCTGATGGCACATCAAAAAATGCAGTGGAACTTGTTGGGTGTTGTTTGCGCTAGTTGTTTCTGTGCGTGAGAGATACACGCATGTGAACTGTTTGAAGTGTGTGTGTCTCATGCTCAATGCGTGAATCTTGAGAGCCCTGTGCAACAATAGCGAATGTGTGTGTGATCAAACCCTAAAGCAGCGTCTTTTGTGTACGTTTGACCTAATGCTTGTGTTAATATCCTTCTATTGTCAGGTCTGACCTGTTAATGTTTCCTGTTGTTACACTCGCATTTCGGCTTTTTAAATAAGACATACAGTACTTTCGTAGTACGGTTTGAACAGAGAACAATTAAAGTATGGCATAGTGAGTTAAGACATGTTTATATTATGGTAAAATATATAGGCTACTATTAATTGTCATTGGCCTAGTTAAAAGGTTGCTGAAATTGTATGTGGCACGTGCAGATAAGTCACAGCTTTCGACAGTACTTGCTATCTGGCTACACTAGGAACGTAGTCCTAATTTTAGGCTATATATATATAAAAAACAGATTCTAAAATTTGTATTGCACAAGATCCAGGGTTACTGAAAATGACTGTTTTGCGTTTGACATAGCGGGGCTTTCCGGGAAGGGACGTCCCAGTTTATTGTGACCACCTCCTCTTCTGTTTCGTTTCTTCTACCCAACATCAAAAGTGCTCGAAGCGCTCCAACTTACTTTCGTTTGTCTGGATTTCTCCACGGAAGATATTCGAAAATGGCAAAAATCAATCCATGTTTCAAGAAGATCTTCGTTTTCTTCAACGTCCTTTTTGCTGTGAGTTTGTTGCGTTATTGAAATATTACGTTTGTACTGTCGATTGAATTCACTGTAGCCTATGCAGTTCAAATGAGAGTTGAACCGTAATGGTGGAGTGACGGTATTGTTAAATACGACTTTCTTGGAATAATCATGTTGCATTTGTTCCAGGTGTTTGGCCTCGTTATTGTAGTTCTGGGAGGGTTGGCTCATGCTGCCCAATATGAGGTACGGTCGACGCTCTATCCAAGCAGTTCTAAGAGTTATGGTTTTAATTACCTATCCCAGTGTAGCTCATCTTAACGAAATTGTATTTTAACTTCACGAACGTTACTGAGTTCCTGAGCTCTAAGGTCTTCGAGTTTGTGTATATGAAGGTGCGAATGTAGGCTAATGTGTGAGTCTTTGTGTCCGGAACTAATTTATGGGGTGTATAAATGAACCATAAACCATTAAGTGCTGTCTGTATCTTTGTTTTTTTCTTCATTAGGTTGAAAATAAGATGATGGGCGTGATTGTTCTGTATGTTATTGGAGGTGTCACCTTCTTAATCTCCGCGCTGGGGGCATATGGTGCTCATAAAGAAAACAAATACGTCCTGATCGCAGTAAGTGCGGTTAAAAGAGGAAACAAAAATTCAGCTCACTATAAACTACTCCTCTCACATACCTCACTATGAACACTCACATACATGGACGTGAGAACTCGCAGCGGTCGTTTTCTGCGTGGTCCTAGCGCTTGATTCGTCGCTATATAAATATTTGTTTTTTAACCGTGAAAACTGCAGGAGACCAAAACCGGCTTTTGAAAAAGTAGCGGGGGCCGGGGGGGGACACACGACATGAATTCGTCGCTATTTAAATATTAGTTTTTAACCGTAAAAACTGCAGGGGACCAAAACCCCAAATTACATCCGTGCTCACATACCTCACTATAAACACTACTCCTCTTACATAACTCACTATAAACACTACTCCTCTTACATAACTCACTATAAACACTACTCTTCTCATAACCTCACTATGAGGATTTCTACTTGACATTTGACTTGATATTTGTCTTTCTTGCAGTTTTTCACCATTATGTGTTCAGGATGTGTCATACTCTTCCGGATTGCAATTCCAATGGCCTCCTCACGTCTGGATGTAAGACAGCCATCTCTCATCTTATTGTTGACTAATTCTGGTTTTACTGCTTCATAAGGTTCACAGAACACAAACATGTAAAGGCATTGATTAAACATGGATTTGGTAAATGCATACAATTACATTAAAGCACATAAATATGTTTTCTATGATTTTGTGTGTGTGTGTGTGTGTGTGTGTGTGTCACTCTCATTCTCTCATCTTTGCTTTCTCACCTGTTTCAGATCCTCCTTATGATCCAGAAGCAAACGGACTACCTACTGCCTTTGGAACGTGCCAATCCAGAAGCACAGCAGGCGGTCTTAGTTGTGCAGGATGGGGTACGTCTGGCTGTCCTTCATCTTCTCACTGATGACCTGTGCAGGAAGTTTAACCACTAGACTTTTTTGATCTGTTTTCTCCAGTACAAGTGCTGTGGGCTCTTTAATGGCTACCAGGACTGGGGAAGGAACATTCCTGACTCTTGTAACTGTGGGATTGATGACCTTGAGTGCGTGCAGTCAAATCCTGAGGCCAGGGTAACCATCCACAACTTGAAAAAAAATCACTTTTTCATGACAAACTGTATGATTAATATATATGCAAAGAGGATCACCACACATATATAATCTACTGCCTATAAGAGAGCACAGCGTGTATGTGGCTCTACTCAACACATGGCATAAGCTAAAAATAATATTAACACAGCAGTGTTTGTGAGGGCCTCTCAGTGTTTGTGAGGGCCTCTCAGTGTTTGTGAGGGCCTCTCAGTGTTTGTTGTGCTTGCCACAGATTTTTCATCTCGGAGGCAGCAGTGGCTACCGAAAGGTGAGATCTTCTAACCTTTAACCTCCTGTATTCCATCTGCGTGTTGCCCATGCGGCTGCCGGCTGGTTCTCTTGAAGCAGCCCGTCTGTACAGTTCTCCTCTTTTATCCCCGTTTAGCCTTGCGGCCCGATTGTGATGGAGATCTGGGACAAATGTTTTAGTGTCATCCTGGGAGTAATATTTGGCCTGGCAGCCTTGGCTGTGAGTATTGTGGGTTTAATTATGCTAAAAGCTTTTTTAATTCACTGCCATTTTGTTCACTAAGCATATAGTATTATTATTTGTATTATATTTTATATTATTTATAATTTACATTCTATTTAGAATATTATATTAATAGAATTTGTTCACTAAATAATATTGGCAAGTATGAATGTTTTAAATTGAACAATTACAATATAAATTATCCACTGATGAGTTTTAGTTAATTTACAATATTTATAACCTACAGCCAGTCTTGACCCCCTCCTCTGTGATGTCATGGACTTCAGTATTTCAGTATCTGAATATTTCAGCACCTTGAATCAGGAACAGCTTATGTAGCTTCTGTTATTCCTTTTGGTGCAGATTTATTATCTTACATCAGGCTCACTTGCACTAAAGTGTTTATTTAAAGAACTTGAATGCAAGGGTCATATGATAAAAATATGAAAATTGTTGAGTGTCAGAAGTGGATGGAATGTGTGATTAATTCAGATACTGGGTCTCTCTCCCTGTCTCTCCCTCCCCAGTTGCTGGGAGCTGTGATGTCCCTTGCGATGATCGTCCGTGTTAGTGCTTCTGCACACACTCCTCCATACTCCTTCTCTGTCATATATGAGCCACCCAAATACACACAGATTGAGAATATCAAGTCGGTCCATTGATGCCCTTTAAGCTTGGATTGAGGCTTATTAAGGCCCACTGCAGTCTGGGTTATATTTCTCCAGATGTGGGTTGATCAGTTGCACTTGTCTTATTTGACCGCCTGTGACCGGGTTCATGGTCATTCTCCAGTGTGTTTATCCACTAAGCTTTAAAAACTAGTTTACATACGAACGAACTAGATTGTGTCGGTGCGCTTGTTTCAGTGTTGTTGTGGCGACTGCTTTCTGCCTGTGACCTTCCGCCCCCATGACCTTCCGCCCCCATGACCTTCCGCACCAGTGACCTTCCACACCTGTACGTCTCATTAGGCTTCATGGTCACCCGGCACAAGATTGAATAAGAATGTATGTGGGGAGACGTTGGTTGTAAGATGCCATGACCATTGTGTATATTTGAGTTCATGCAATAAATGTTAGTAAAACCAAACTCATTTCAGTGTAGTCAAGCACATGTACTTTGAATGTGTGAATATTTCACAGTATCTCTGAGATATAAGACAGAATCGTAAGAGGTAAAATGAAGCCTGTTAACAAGCAAGATGTGGAGAACCTAGGAAAATTGAAAAGTGCGACCACTGCAATGCACGCGCTAAACCACGGGTATATCATCGGTGTACTACCACGCAACTCCAGCAGAGGGAACCAGAGATAGCAAAGAGATAGTTTTGCTACAAGATAACTTCCTTAGTCATCCCAACAAACGCTACATTCAAGCATTTCTAAAAATTGGGCTTGGGATATTAGTATACTGATTTACTTGCATTAGACTTGAGTGATGAATTTTTTTATTAATGACATTGAAATGCATGTCATTAAATATATTGTTACTTTGTAGTCAGGTCAAACGTTAACCCAGGGGTCACCAACAGGGGCGGACTGGCATACATTGCTACCGGGGATTTCCCCGGTGGGCCGATGGGTTAGTGGGCCGCCGGGCCGCTGGCCGCCGGTGGTTTAACTCAGCCCGTGGAGGAGCCACTGCCGCGCACTGCGGCCCCGGCCCGTAGTCACGCTGCTGTTTAACTGTGTCTATTACCTCCCCCGCTCCAGTCAGACAAACCTGCTCAGCGCGGCCGCGGTCTGAGCCTGTAAACACATGAACGAGTTGGACCGGACTGGGCCAGCTGGTGCGGGCTGACAGTATGCAGCGGAGATCAGAAAAAAACCAACTTGTCCCAGAAAATACGGGCCGGACTACGAAAACATACAGCAGTTTAAATTGTAGATAACATGTTATTTTAAATGTACTGCTGTCGCCTCTGCAACTGCAATTACCTTAACACGGACGCAAATGGCGGTCTTCAAGGTTCCAGAGCACTGTGCACTGTTTTTTTTTAAAGCTATTGAAATTCTTAGATTAAAACTAACCACCACAAATAGGTAAGAGGAAGAAATACCCACGTTAGAGTTGTAGGTTGTTCTTTAGGATGCACTTTGCGTAAAACAACTTGTTTGGTGGTCTTATGGTGGATTATTTAACAACTTGTTTGGTGGTCTTATGGTGGACTATTTAAAAGCCACTATGTGGCTTTGTAATCATATTATTGCTGGAATTAATATTGTCCATATGACAATAAACGCTGTCATATACACTACATGCCATGTATAGATTCATATACAGTATACACACACACACACACACACACATATATATATATATATATATTAGTGGGCCAGTCTGTCAGGAACTCCCGGGGCACTTTTTTTCCCCAGTCCGCCCCTGGTCACCAACATTTTTGAAACTGGGAGCTACTTCTTGGATACCAATTATTGCGGAGGGGTACCAGATTGATACACAACAATCGAACGAAAGTTGTTGAGCGGGGGGTATTTTTTTAGAACAGGCCCGCGGGCACAATGTTGGTGACCCCTGCACCTATAATGGATTCACATAGTTGAACATCATAAAATAGTTAATGAAAAGGAGTTTGTAAATTATTATATTTATAAAAATTAAAACAATATGTAGATGGTGTAGTATCACATTCATTATGTATTTATTTTAGATACTAATGAAAAGCATAAATGGGTTGTAATTGTCACAATAATGAACTAGCCTTTGGGCACCTTGCGGAGCGTCGGCACACATCTGTAAAGCAGCATGGAGCCCTCAGGCTTTTCAGAGCAGGTGCTGCCCTCCACCCACACTGGTGGAGGCCTGCACTACGTCTCCCTGGAAATGCCACACGCTTTATGAACATTATTTTTCTCCAGTGTCAGATGTAGTGCATACATGTATTGATCCACAGCGTTCCTGTACGTCCTTTGGACAGGAGACGAGACAGGGGCCAGGACAGGGCCCGGGTAGCACAAACGATAGCACTCTGCTCTCAAAGTTCAACAGGAAACACAAAGAGGCCGTCAGCAATGTTTAATATAAAACACTGTTAGGAGAAAGTAAGAGTGTAAAGGCATGAGTTTAACATGGCAGGCACAGCAGATGCCAGGCTGTTACGTACATCATCTGGATGGGACTCCAGCAGCATGAAGGAAGTTCATCTGATTTACAACTATTATGAATATTACAGACTTAAAGTCTAGGCTGATAAATTCTTTGCAGTGTTTTGCCAGTACTTCTGTTTACTTTAAAGCTACAACAGTACTTTGCAAGATTTTTTTGTAAATTTTTTTTTTTTGCTTTAACAGCTTACATATTTTGTCAGTTTTGTGTTTATGGGTGCCTTTAAAATGACTTGTTTTCTAGGAAAATATAATACCATAAAAAAGCAAGAGCACTCAACATGTCTTTAAACTGCCACTGAAAACAGGATCAGCCAGCCAGCCCTGTTCCTGCATATGTGATTTAGAGTAAATCCATCTATTACATGTGCTGTGTTAGACTCACAACTCTAGTTGTGTGACAGTATATTAACAAAGTGTTTGTTTTGGCTAACGTAGAGCACGAGGTGTGTGCAGCACTGGAAGGTGTCTGGATTAAGGTCAAACGTCGAACTGGGCCATCCTGGGATGTTTTCCTGTAGGGAGAGCAGCTTGTTAAAGTCTCTCTCCATCTCATGAGTTGGGTCACATTTTAAATGAGTCCATCCATGCTACACTTCCATCTCAAAACATTATACCACACTTCTTTTTTTCTTTAATGACTGTAAAGAGCATCCTATTTGACTTCAACCACTAACAAAAGATGAGGATCAGAAATCCATAAATCAAAAAACATTAAAGACAAAACTTGCTTTCCAACACCACTGCACATGCACTGTTTTCACGGTGGCTGTGTCGTTGACACCTAGGGACTGTAAAATCATTATAAATGACAAATCTGCTAAATAATAAAACAAAAAGTGCTTTTATGATTATTGTTCACCACTACACTATCATTAAATCATGACACAAGCCTTCTGCCTCCACAGCCATGTGAAAAATATTCAGAACCCCAGTAACCATTCAAATTAGTTGTATTTCAATAATACACAGACATCTTTATCAACAAATACAAAACACGATTATGCAAAACACACGGAGCGTATGTCAAACAGCAGCATTTCAGAGTTAGCTGGATATCTTTAGCCAAAAATCAAAACCGTTCTAATGCAATGCATCTTAACATTACCATTTGCTTTAAAAGAAAGAGCCTGCCGTGACATCTTCAGTTAGTCCTGACGCTCTGAAGACCCGCAACTACAGGACTCCTGCCTCCCTATAGGTGCGTCCACCGCTCCGTTGACAGAGGGGAACACTCCAAACAACCAGGACACAAAGGACAATCACGTTCCCTCACCGCCTCGTAATTGAATTTACAGGAAAGACACGCAACACTCCCAGTGGGTTCAACTTCAGGTGGCACTGATGAAGAAAATAAATATCAAAAGAGATTGGAAATCTTAAGTCATACTGGGTTTATGATCAAATAACCATGGTGTTTGCACCACTGCCATGGCAACACAGATGTGTGGGGGAAGCTAGCCAGACAGATGTGTGTGTGTGTGTGTGTGTGTCTGGGGGGGGGAACTAGCCCTCAGCACCAGAGTCCTTCAGAAACTCCGCTGACTTTAGTGTGTGGTGAAACTGCAATGAGGGTCACGACCATTAGAAACTTGACAATCTCCAGCACACATTCACAGACACACATCTGCAAATCTGCAACACAAGTTTCAACAAGAACACGAAACACCACATGAACCAAGCACACAGAACCTCCCCCAGGAGATGCTGCTGGTATAAAACACGCCGTGTACCCCACAGTGACAGTACGTGTCTGCAGACTGATGTAAGCCTTGTACAAACGTTATTAAACAACCAGGATGCATAAATGACCCTGAACATTCCCGAATTCCTCTGTGAGGTGCTGGACACACGATCCCCCATGAATGGTTGGAAAAGCAGATAAAATATATTAAATATGTATACAGCACTTTATGTCTTTTGATGTACATGAAAGTCAAAAAGACAAGCAGAGAGGAAGCAGGACGGGGGGGTGGGGGGGTTCCTGCAGAGTGCTGCTGTACTGCTCCAAAACCAAGAAACATACAACAGATCACCACTTACCACACGTAAAGAGGACTCCAGATTTCAGTGTATATATTTAAATTATTAAATAATGGATTCTTATTTTGTTTGATTTTTTTTAACTAAAAGGCTTTCAAGGAAAATCAAAATCAACCCATCATGTACATTCTTAAAAAAAAAGAATTACGGATAGTGTACTATTAAAGAGTCACAGAATGTGTGTGCGCGCATGGGGGCTTTTGCTGTTTGGCATCAAGCTGCCAAAGACAGAAGATACCGACACAGTCCACTAGGTGTCACTCTTGCAGCACTAACTCAGCGCAGAGTCCAGGAAAACAGATCCATTACCAAGAAACATACTGGCTGACGCCATGGACATCAAAGAGCAGAGATGCAGTGGTGCTTAAACAGTGGCAGTCTGGGGGTGGGGGGGGTCCTAGCCTGACGAACAGCAGCCTCCCGCCGCTGCAGCCGCCTGAGGCTCGTCATCGATGATCTGGACGCCTCTCCGGCCCGGGGCCGCGCTGCTCACGCCGTTCCCCCTCAGTCTCTCCTCCGCCTGTGCCGTCTCCAACATCCCTGCACCAAGAACACAGGAGAGAATGAGAGGGGGACCAGGACGGAGAGATGATCAGAACGAATGGGAGAATGAAAGAGAAAATGAGAGAAAGGAGACAAATAAAACTGAGTGAGACATAGACAGCAAGAAAGTATGTGTATGTGTGGTGTATGTGTGGTGTGTGTGTGTGTGTGTGTGTGTGTAAAAGGTGAGAACAGCATTAACCAGGCTTCTCAACAACTGGTTCATTCAGCCATCCAGCTAAACAGCAGAGGGACCCAAGCACAGAGTTCCCGTGAGTGTGTGTGTTGGTCCAGCACAGCGTGCGACTGTGTGCTTCTCCACAGCAACGCCTCACACACACAGCACTTTAACCCGGCCTGCGCGTCAACCCTAGAAACCACAGGCAGCCCTGACACCACAGATACGACCTTGTCTCACTGCGCCGGGACCAGGACAGGAGAAGCAGAAGACGGCACAACTTACGCTTGCACAGGTCCAGGAACAGTTCTTCAATTCCTTTGTTTAACTTGGCAGACGTGTGATAGTGTTTAGCCCCCACGGAGTCTGCATACCTGCGTGGGCAGAGAGAGGATGAGTGATACACACAGACTACACACTACGCTTCACCACCTACCAGACTAAACGACGGAACAATGACACACAAGAACGAAAACAGCCATCGTGTGCCACCGTTGAGTTTTATTGGGTCTTTTTATGATGTGTGAAGGAGGAGGCTGGTTTATGCACGCGTGATCACGGGAGCAGCGGGACACCGCCTGCTGCCCCTGGCAACCACAGACACTCAACTGCATGATGGGTGTTTTTGTCATCCCCGAGCTCCAACGCTCCATGTGGCATTCTGTCATCTTTTGTGACAACTTGTGCATCACAAATTAGCACGTCCCTCTATTCAGATGGGAGTGTCTGACACTTCATCAGGTTTAAACGCAAACATGTTGTCTTTAGTGCAAGGCCATTTTCTGTGGGGCAAAGGTCATTTTATATCTGCGATTAAGGTCACAATGGATGAGTTCAAGGTCGTGCAAGGTCAAAAGCAACCTAAAAATCCCAAAATAAATATTCCAAACTTCCACAATTAGTAACATAACTGGAGTAGACATTACAGTACATTGTGGCAGTATTGGATCACTTATGGGGGATGAGATCACACAGGAAGAAGAGAGGTCAAACCAAACTATGCACCGACGTCTACAACGGTGAGGAGATGTAGTGCTGTCGTAAGAAGGGCTGTCCTAGCCCAAAATGTTACAAAAAGGGAGCTCTGTTGCACACTGTTGCATCATTCCACCATGCCCAGGATTTCATTGGTTTGTTTGCTCGTCGGTCATGTACTGATCTTCTCCCTCATGTTGGTGAGCCCAAATGCTTCACTGCACTTGAAGCTTTTTCAAAGATCCCTGCACTGCAGCTTCCTGCTGTACCACATCCAGTTTAACAACCAAGAAAACACAGATGTGCTACATTATCATGCACACTGGAAAGGTCTTGAAATATAGAGATATCTAGTGACTGTAGTGACACGAGAGTGAATATGTAGTGACTGTAGTGGCGCAAGTGTGAATATGTAGTGGGTGTAGTGGCGCGAGAGTGAATATGTAGTGACTGTAGTGGCGCGAGAGTGAATATGTAGTTACTGTAGTGGCGCGAGAGTGAATATGTAGTGGCACGAGAGTGAATATGTAGTGGGTGTAGTGGCGCGAGAGTGAATATGTAGTGGCACGAGTGTGAATATGTAGTGGGTGTAGTGGCGCGAGTGTGAATATGTAGTGGGTGTAGTGGCACGAGAGTGAATATGTAGTGGGTGTAGTGGCGCGAGTGTGTATATGTAGTGGGTGTAGTGGCACGAGAGTGAATATGTAGTGGGTGTAGTGGCGCGAGAGTGAATATGTAGTGGCGCGAGAGTGAATATGTAGTGACTAGTGGCGCGAGAGTGAATATGTAGTGGGTGTAGTGGCGTGAGAGTGAATATGTAGTGGGTGTAGTGGCACAAGAGTGAATATGCAGTGGGTGTAGTGGCGCGAGTGTGAATATGTAGTGGGTGTAGTGGCACGAGTGTGAATATGTAGTGGGTGTAGTGGCGCGAGAGTGAATATGTAGTGGGTGTAGTGGCGCAAGAGTGAATATGTAGTGGGTGTAGTGGCGCGAGTGTGAATATGTAGTGACTGTAGTGGCGCGAGAGTGAATATGTAGTGGGTGTAGTGGCGCGAGAGTGAATATGTAGTGGCGCGAGAGTGAATATGTAGTGGGTGTAGTGGCGCGAGAGTGAATATGTAGTGGGTGTAGTGGCGCGAGAGTGAATATGTAGTGGGTGTAGTGGCGCGAGAGTGAATATGTAGTGGGTGTAGTGGCGCGAGAGTGAATATGTAGTGAGAGTGAATATGTAGTGGATGTAGTGGCACGAGAGTGAATATGTAGTGGGTGTAGTGGCACGAGAGTGAATATGTAGTGGGTGTAGTGGCACGAGAGTGAATATGTAGTGAGAGTGAATATGTAGTGGGTGTAGTGGCGCGAGAGTGAATATGTGGTGGGTGTAGTGGCACGAGAGTGAATATGTAGTGGGTGTAGTGGCACAAGAGTGAATATGCAGTGGGTGTAGTGGCACAAGAGTGAATATGTAGTGGGTGTAGTGGCGCGAGTGTGAATATGTAGTGGGTGTAGTTGCGCGAGTGTGAATATGTAGTGGGTGTAGTGGCACGAGAGTGAATATGTAGTGACTGTAGTGGCGCAAGTGTGTATATGTAGTGGGTGTAGTGGCGCGAGAGTGAATATGTAGTGGGTGTAGTGGCGCGAGTGTGAATATGTAGTGACTGTAGTGGCGCAAGTGTGTATATGTAGTGGGTGTAGTGGCGCGAGAGTGAATATGTAGTGGGTGTAGTGGCACGAGAGTGAATATGTAGTGGGTGTAGTGGCACGAGAGTGAATATGTAGTGGGTGTAGTGGCACGAGAGTGAATATGTAGTGGGTGTAGTGGCACGAGAGTGAATATGTAGTGGGTGTAGTGGCACGAGTGTGAATATGTAGTGACTGTAGTGGCGCGAGAGTGAATATGTAGTGGGTGTAGTGGCGCGAGAGTGAATATGTAGTGGCGCGAGAGTGAATATGTAGTGGGTGTAGTGGCGCGAGAGTGAATATGTAGTGGGTGTAGTGGCGCAAGAGTGAATATGTAGTGGGTGTAGTGGCGCGAGTGTGAATATGTAGTGACTGTAGTGGCGCGAGAGTGAATATGTAGTGGGTGTAGTGGCGCGAGAGTGAATATGTAGTGGCGCGAGAGTGAATATGTAGTGGGTGTAGTGGCGCGAGAGTGAATATGTAGTGGGTGTAGTGGCGCGAGAGTGAATATGTAGTGGGTGTAGTGGCGCGAGAGTGAATATGTAGTGGGTGTAGTGGCGCGAGAGTGAATATGTAGTGAGAGTGAATATGTAGTGGATGTAGTGGCACGAGAGTGAATATGTAGTGGGTGTAGTGGCACGAGAGTGAATATGTAGTGGGTGTAGTGGCACGAGAGTGAATATGTAGTGAGAGTGAATATGTAGTGGGTGTAGTGGCGCGAGAGTGAATATGTGGTGGGTGTAGTGGCACGAGAGTGAATATGTAGTGGGTGTAGTGGCACAAGAGTGAATATGCAGTGGGTGTAGTGGCACAAGAGTGAATATGTAGTGGGTGTAGTGGCGCGAGTGTGAATATGTAGTGGGTGTAGTTGCGCGAGTGTGAATATGTAGTGGGTGTAGTGGCACGAGAGTGAATATGTAGTGACTGTAGTGGCGCAAGTGTGTATATGTAGTGGGTGTAGTGGCGCGAGAGTGAATATGTAGTGGGTGTAGTGGCGCGAGTGTGAATATGTAGTGACTGTAGTGGCGCAAGTGTGTATATGTAGTGGGTGTAGTGGCGCGAGAGTGAATATGTAGTGGGTGTAGTGGCACGAGAGTGAATATGTAGTGGGTGTAGTGGCACGAGAGTGAATATGTAGTGGGTGTAGTGGCACGAGAGTGAATATGTAGTGGGTGTAGTGGCACGAGAGTGAATATGTAGTGGGTGTAGTGGCACGAGTGTGAATATGTAGTGACTGTAGTGGCGCGAGAGTGAATATGTAGTGGGTGTAGTGGCGCGAGAGTGAATATGTAGTGGCGCGAGAGTGAATATGTAGTGGGTGTAGTGGCGCGAGAGTGAATATGTAGTGGGTGTAGTGGCGCGAGAGTGAATATGTAGTGGGTGTAGTGGCGCGAGAGTGAATATGTAGTGGCGCGAGAGTGAATATGTAGTGGGTGTAGTGGCGCGAGAGTGAATATGTAGTGGGTGTAGTGGCGCGAGAGTGAATATGTAGTGGGTGTAGTGGCGCGAGAGTGAATATGTAGTGAGAGTGAATATGTAGTGGATGTAGTGGCACGAGAGTGAATATGTAGTGGGTGTAGTGGCACGAGAGTGAATATGTAGTGGGTGTAGTGGCACGAGAGTGAATATGTAGTGAGAGTGAATATGTAGTGGGTGTAGTGGCGCGAGAGTGAATATGTAGTGGGTGTAGTGGCGCGAGAGTGAATATGTGGTGGGTGTAGTGGCACGAGAGTGAATATGTAGTGGGTGTAGTGGCACAAGAGTGAATATGCAGTGGGTGTAGTGGCACAAGAGTGAATATGTAGTGGGTGTAGTGGCGCGAGTGTGAATATGTAGTGGGTGTAGTTGCGCGAGTGTGAATATGTAGTGGGTGTAGTGGCACGAGAGTGAATATGTAGTGACTGTAGTGGCGCAAGTGTGTATATGTAGTGGGTGTAGTGGCGCGAGAGTGAATATGTAGTGGGTGTAGTGGCGCGAGTGTGAATATGTAGTGACTGTAGTGGCGCAAGTGTGTATATGTAGTGGGTGTAGTGGCGCGAGAGTGAATATGTAGTGGGTGTAGTGGCACGAGAGTGAATATGTAGTGGGTGTAGTGGCACGAGAGTGAATATGTAGTGGGTGTAGTGGCACGAGAGTGAATATGTAGTGGGTGTAGTTGCGCGAGTGTGAATATGTAGTGGGTGTAGTGGCACGAGAGTGAATATGTAGTGGGTGTAGTGGCACGAGAGTGAATATGTAGTGACTGTAGTGGCGCAAGTGTGTATATGTAGTGGGTGTAGTGGCGCGAGAGTGAATATGTAGTGGGTGTAGTGGCGCGAGTGTGAATATGTAGTGACTGTAGTGGCGCAAGTGTGTATATGTAGTGGGTGTAGTGGCGCGAGAGTGAATATGTAGTGGGTGTAGTGGCACGAGAGTGAATATGTAGTGGGTGTAGTGGCACGAGAGTGAATATGTAGTGGGTGTAGTGGCACGAGAGTGAATATGTAGTGGGTGTAGTGGCACGAGAGTGAATATGTAGTGGGTGTAGTGGCACGAGTGTGAATATGTAGTGACTGTAGTGGCGCGAGAGTGAATATGTAGTGGGTGTAGTGGCGCGAGAGTGAATATGTAGTGGCGCGAGAGTGAATATGTAGTGGGTGTAGTGGCGCGAGAGTGAATATGTAGTGGGTGTAGTGGCGCGAGAGTGAATATGTAGTGGGTGTAGTGGCGCGAGAGTGAATATGTAGTGAGAGTGAATATGTAGTGGATGTAGTGGCACGAGAGTGAATATGTAGTGGGTGTAGTGGCACGAGAGTGAATATGTAGTGGGTGTAGTGGCACGAGAGTGAATATGTAGTGAGAGTGAATATGTAGTGGGTGTAGTGGCGCGAGAGTGAATATGTAGTGGGTGTAGTGGCGCGAGAGTGAATATGTGGTGGGTGTAGTGGCACGAGAGTGAATATGTAGTGGGTGTAGTGGCACAAGAGTGAATATGCAGTGGGTGTAGTGGCACAAGAGTGAATATGTAGTGGGTGTAGTGGCGCGAGTGTGAATATGTAGTGGGTGTAGTTGCGCGAGTGTGAATATGTAGTGGGTGTAGTGGCACGAGAGTGAATATGTAGTGACTGTAGTGGCGCAAGTGTGTATATGTAGTGGGTGTAGTGGCGCGAGAGTGAATATGTAGTGGGTGTAGTGGCGCGAGTGTGAATATGTAGTGACTGTAGTGGCGCAAGTGTGTATATGTAGTGGGTGTAGTGGCGCGAGAGTGAATATGTAGTGGGTGTAGTGGCACGAGAGTGAATATGTAGTGGGTGTAGTGGCACGAGAGTGAATATGTAGTGGGTGTAGTGGCACGAGAGTGAATATGTAGTGGGTGTAGTGGCACGAGAGTGAATATGTAGTGGGTGTAGTGGCACGAGTGTGAATATGTAGTGACTGTAGTGGCGCGAGAGTGAATATGTAGTGGGTGTAGTGGCACGAGTGTGAATATGTAGTGACTGTAGTGGCGCAAGTGTGTATATGTAGTGGGTGTAGTGGCGCGAGAGTGAATATGTAGTGGGTGTAGTGGCGCGAGAGTGAATATGTAGTGACTGTAGTGGCGCGAGAGTGAATATGTAGTGACTGTAGTGGCGCGAGAGTGAATATGTAGTGAATGTAGTGGTGCGAGAGTGAATATGTAGTTGGTGTAGTGGTGTGAATGTGAATTTGCCCCTAGCGAGATACTCACCCCTCAGCTTCCTCCACTGAGACATGTCTCTCTTTCTCCAGATCGATTTTATTACCTAGGAGCACAAATATGGTCAGTTGTCAATAAATAAAAATACAGACAGACAGACAAATAGCATAAACAGACAGACGACAGACAGCATAAACAGACACAGGGAGGCAGACTACATCTGTCAGAGGTAAAAAGATCAAATACAGACCCGAGAGTCTGAGAATCATTTGATACGATTTATTTCCTAACATCACCACCTGTGAGTCAGAACTCTCCCAGTATGGAAGAGTACGCACATTCACTCTTCCCACCAATGTCCTCCTAGTGCACCTCACACATACGGGTGGGAACGACATCATGTGAACTTAGGGAGTTGTTGGGAAAGCTGCGGCAGAGCGGGGCCCCTTTCTGTCAGTCACATGAGAGGGCGGGGCAGAGGTCAGTGCCAGGTCATGTGACTGCTCAGGGGGCAGAGATCAGTGCCCAGGTCATGTGACCAAGCGTTCACATTTTCAGATGCTTTATACACTATGTGCACAGTTCAGTGAAGCTGCTTTATGACTATTTATGACTTATGATAACTAATGAAATAAATGCATAAACTGCTATTTCCCACCTTGCCTAAGGTAATTCTTTAGTGCCTCTTGGGTTTTCATTTTGTTAAAAGAAACAGATTTATATAGTAAAAAGTGACTTACCTACTATACATAAAGATATTTCATTTCCCAACATTTTCCTTAATTCCTTGACCCAGTTTTTCACCTGGGAAAAGCAGACACAGGTTAGTAATGACAAGATGATGTTCTGAGCAAACACTGGGGTTACTTAGTGGCATAGCATTCTGATTGCAAATTCCCCTTTGCCGAAAACAGGAAATTAAAAGAATGAACTGATACTTCTATACTGTCCAGCATGAATGCCCTGATGAACCCATGTCTCTCTGCCTGTGTCTGAGAGAAGAGCACCTCAATCTGCTCTGCAAATACAGACGACTACAGAGAACAAGCTACCGGAAGTCATTCATCTTGTGTAGATGGACTGTCAGCAGAGAGAAGACCAGACACACCTTCAGTCTGCACGTTTGAAGAATAGGAACTGTTTCTCATAAAGAGTTCATAAATAATGCACTTCTATTAAACATGCTCCTTATCTTGCAATGACTAAATAAATATGAATAACACAAACATGCATATATAAACATGTAGTATCTAGATTTTCTAGACAGACAAACCAAGCGTTCAGAGCCTCACATAGTGTAAACCTCACACGCGATATTACCCAACACACAGGGATTATCACTTCAACACTCTGGTAAATTGTACAAAGTATAAATGATTCTGCCATAGCCTCAATATTTATAAAGATGCTTATAGATGTAGGCTTTTCAAATCAAAATGCCCCATTTCACACAATGTCATGCTGGTCAAACACACGTGCACACAACACCGCACATGGGCACACTCCCTCACACCCACATATCAACAGCAATGGCCATCTGCACGAGTGTCAACATAGACCCATGCAGCGGTGAAGACAGAAATTCACCTTCTGGAAAGAATCCTCATCCGTGATGTCATAGACCAAAATGGCCCCGTTGGAGTCTCTGTAGTAGATGGGCCCTAGGGCGTGGAAGCGCTCCTGTCCCGCAGTGTCCTGCACGACAAAGCACAGCCACTCAAGGGTCAAAGGGTAATGCAAATTGCTTTTGTCAATGTGGACCAGTATAGGGGTTTTGATGAAGAAAGCAATGCTTAGAGTAAACGTGTAATATTTCTCTACCGAGTCCCTCCAAGGTTGCATTCTACAGCCTAGAGATTGACTAGTGCTGCATCATAGAAGGAAGGAATAAAAAATGAAAATGGCGATGAAGATGCCACTTAAATATTGATACTGAATAATACTGAATAACTGAATTGATACTGAAATACTGAATAATTCACAACAGCATAATGTACAATGACCTCCATCTGTGTACTCATCACAAATCTGAAAGCCATTTCTGGCCACAGAGATGAGTCCTGGGCACAGGACCAGTTTCACCAGTGCACGGTCTGCAGGACCAGTTTCACCAGTGCACGGTCTGAATCACTGTGATGCCCCGTGGAAGCTGCATTTTCAGGCACAATAGTTTCTCTGTGAATGACCGTGCACTGGGACGGAACATGTGACCCTCACACGCTCGGGCCTCACACGCTCGCCTTCTCCCCACTTTGACAGTTTCGTTTTAGTCGCATGAGTTTCAGTCCATTCTCCAAACATGTTTACTGAACCCAGCGAGGTAGGGAGGGTCCCACAGTGAGCATCCTGATTCAACAATGGTCAACAAGTGGAAGAGCAAAACTCCAGCAGCTAACCACCAGCCCCCACTAACCAGACCAGTCTGATGTCAATTCTAGTAATAAATGAAGTCTAATAGTAAGTTAAATCCAGTATAATTCAGATAGTCTCAATCATCATAGATATTCAGTCACCTATCAATCTATGAGTCATTCTCAATAGCAATAGAATACACATCCTTACACAGAGCATGTACACTACTCTGTAAAGTAAAAAAAAAAAAAGAAAAAAAAACCCAACACAAATCTAAATCAGAAAGATCTGTTGCAGATGCAGGAAAAATTTTGGAAAACCAAGTCTGAAAATGAGAACTTGTTTAATTATCATTTAATTCATTGCACTATAGTTAATGAGTAAACAGACTTACCCAAATAGCCAGATTGACTCTCTTGCCAGTGATGTTGAGTTTCTTTGTAAGGAACGACGCCTAAAATGACAAAATAAATTAAGCATGCAAGAGTTGTGCATGTTACACCAAGAAGCAGAACTCTGTAATATGAACAGTAAGCCTCTCGGTACTGGACATGGTAGTGATACTGTCTCTTTCACATTGGAGTTGTTTTGGGTTATGTCTTCCTTTTCTAATCTGTCCTGTATGGCTCCATTACGAGAGTCCCCTTAAAACAGGAGTCATTGATAATTTTATACTGCAGAAAAGAAAAACTCATGTGACTAAGCAAAAAATAGGAGCAATCTATGAACAGACTGCCCAGCACACCCACACAAACACCGAGGGGAAACACACATAGGCCTACATCTTACTCAGCTGCATACACTATAGCACGTTTTATTGTAAAGAAGAGAAAAAAGGCACACAGCAGTAAAGAAAAATACCAATTATGAATAATGGAAACATTTCTGATAAACATGCTAAGTTGCTTACACACTAGCGGACTTTTATTATGCTAGCAGACTTTTATTTTGCTGGCACGATTATTTGGCAACCATTTGTGTTATTCCAGAACATCGTTACTAGATTATTGTGCAACCCCCATTAATGGGATGAATACACTCAGTAAAAAAATCCCACTGTATTACCACTAATCACTAAAATCAATAGGCCTAACCAATAAAGTAACAGTATCCTAAATCAAATCCTATGAATTTGTGTTTTTAGTTTTATGTTTTCTATACGAGTCACCTAGTATCTTGTCATTAGTCATGGACCCTATTGGCTTCACTGGTTTCTTCACTGAGACAGTATGATTTCTTCACAGAGTTAGTGTGGCTTCTTCAATGAGACAGTTAGTGTGGCTTCTTCAATGAGACAGTTAGTGTGGCTTCTTCAATGAGACAGTTAGTGTGGCTTCTTCAATGAGACAGTTAGTGTGGCTTCTTCAATGAGACAGTTAGTGTGGCTTCTTCAATGAGACAGTTAGTGTGGCTTCTTCAATGAGACAGTTAGTGTGGCTTCTTCACTGAGATAGTTGAGATTCACTGAGCTAGTTTCTGTGGTTTCTGAGTAACAGTACTGGCCTAAAACCTGTTAACCTCTCTATCTAGCGCTAGTCTACAAAAAACAACTTCGGGGTCAAAAGTGATAGGGTTTGTATTTGATAGTAATAAATTAGCGTACTAACGTACTGTGAGCAAACGATTAACATCACCATATTATTCAGAAAATAAAATGCAATCAAACACTGCATAGAATAATGAGTTTGCTCCTGGGGGGGTTATTAATTGATTAACAAGAAAAACTTGCCATGAACTTCTACCAGTGTGTCTAACTGGCTCGTTTAGTTCAGCTCGCCTCAGATGAAATCATGAACATGTCGATAAAACGGCCTTTCTGCCATAATATCTCCATATGCTCGACACTGTCTCTCCCAACGGGGAAACCGAAACCAACACCAACACCCCCACCACTAACACCAATAACAACAACACCACCAACACCACTAACACCAATAACAACAACACCCCCACCACAACCACCGGGCGTACCTGGAGGGTGGTGATGTGCTTGTCGTTGAACTTGTTCTCGCAGTATCGCAGCACCAGCGAGGTCTTGCCCACACATCCCTCCCCTAGCAGCACCACCTTGAAGGAGAACGTCCTGTGGCCGGCCGCCATGCTGCGGGCACAAAGCCTTCTTCGGTTTACTGAGAAATGTTCCGTCTACCCGCCGATCACATTAGATGTCCCGCTGCTTTAACGTAAGACGAAACGATACGGCGGGGGTGTGGTTCCCCGACCGAGCGGAAAACACCCAGGGAGCTGCGACTGAAGAATAATGATATTTCCGCCTCCGTCGCTCTCCAGAACAGCCTAATGGCGCCTCGTCTGCGTCACCTCCGGCGTGGTGTCGTCACGTGACACACGGGCTGCGCGTTACTTCCGCTGAAGTCTCCACCGCGCGGCTTCGTGAATATATTCTTTCACGAGCTCATTTTTTAACTAAAGTAAATTCCAGAGACTAATAAAAATTTAATTTTTTGTTACAGATTTTCATGCTATGCTCAACACATGTACGTCTTCCAAATTCCAAGGAGTTTATTTTAATAATTAAATGTTTTTCATACATAGACTGTATATTGAAATTTTAATAGGGAACCATGAACGAGTAAGTTCACATCTTGGTTCTTATGCAATATAACACGTATTAATGTTAGCCTTTAAATCCCATAAAGTTGCCAGAACTCAAAGAAATGAAAATTTTAAGCAAAAGAACCCCAACCCATTATTTTCAAGAGTAAAGCTCAGAAACAGCTCAGAGGCATGATGGGAAATATTTCGATCATAGGTCCACCATCTGACTCCTCTCCCAAGGGTCAGCTGTCCAAGTGATTAGGTGCCCTACAGGCAAAGACACAATGTCTTAGCTTGAGCCTTGTTTCAGACCCCGTGGCATTCTGTTGCCCCAAGGACTGGCTGGGCCGTAGAGCTGCTGACATCTGGGGGCGGTAGAGTGCTGATTTGCAGAGTGTTGAAATATGAATATCCAGTATATGAACAGACCTACCTAAAATAGCGACTGACATAGCAAGACTGTAATGTCTTGAACAAAAATGTTCCTTCTGTTTTATACTGGTATAAAACAGTTTGCTAATCTGAAAACATTCTCACTGTAATAAAAGCTCATTTGCTGTTTTCCAAGCATTGTGTGTACCAGGTAGTAGAACTTTTATCAAGCAAATATAAGCTTGGTCTTCTTGTTCTGACAGGAGCTCAAAGCGGACATGATCAAGTCAGTGTTTCAACAATGATCGATAAAATAGCTTAATCAAACTACAGGACTCAGCGTCACCATGTAACATGTATGAAGAGGTTGGACAACAGAATGACTAAGCAATTTTTACCACAGATGTATTTTAATCTAAAGATGCAAAATCCATATAAAGCCAAATGACAGCACAATTCAGCGCCTTGGCCAGCAGCCCCAGGCGAGCCCTGGCAGGGCCAGCGCAACGAGGACGGAGGAGAAGAGGTTCACACCGTTGTTGTCCAGAATGGGCTTCCCACATATTCTCTTCACTGTCACAGACTCATAGTTCACGACTTTTCCGATGCTTTCATCATATCCTTGTTGGAGAGAAAACGCAAAAAGTCAAAACTCCTAAATATGATTAATGGAAACAATTAAGATTTATTTCAGATGGAGAACACATGTCATGCTAACTTAGTCTATCTGTGTGTGTTTCTCATTATATGTTTGCATGAGATTAGTGTGTTAAGTCCACTGCTCTGTATTTGCACTTATGACAGCCAGGCACTCAATAATTCAAACATGATTATAAAAAATGCAGCAACTGGTTTTATCTCTTCAGAAGATAAAAAATTATTAAATGAAAAAACCAGATGACCCAGTTGAAGCAAAATAAATAATTTTGTTTTGGAAGTTTTTGAATCAAAATGAAGGAAATTGTCTTTGATATGATATAAAGCAGGGGTTCTCAACTGGTCTCAGCCCGGGACCCTCATTTTCTCATTGTCATTAAGTTGTGACCCAGTTTTATACAGTACAAATGTTATAACAAATTAAAAGGGTAAATAATTGGTGGTTACCATGGCAACAAGATTGGTTCGCATGCTGGGCTCCAGACAAAAAAATTACTCAAGGAGCCAATACATCCTAAAAGGGAAAAAAAATCAGGCGCCAATAACTTTTTCTAAGCTCCATAATAATATACAAACTAATAAGCATTGCAACACTCACATCAGATCAGCTGTTATTAAGGAACTCTGTCGTCCAACATGCCTGTTGTCTTTCTCTTCCTTGTAACTGTGGTTAAGTCGGTTTCATGTTTGCATATTCAGAATGAGACATGTTATTTTAAATGTACTACTGTCACCATCTACAAATTACCTTAACATGGACGAAAGTACAAGCTGTCCGCGACCCACCAGTTGAGAATCACTGCTCTAGATAATATTTTGACATATTCTCTATTAGATGGGTACAGGAATCGGACCTGCTTGTCATCTGCTCTGGACACAGCAGCATGTGCAGCTGAGTATTATGAGTGCTGGTGTTTCTCGTTAAAAATCTCTACACAAATTACATACATTCAAATAGGGCTTGGCAGACAGACATCATCCATCTGTCTGAGAACTTTCCTCTCCTACTCTCTGGAAATGATAAGTGCTGATTAATGACAAGACTGTGTTGAGTTTATTATTGCTGTATGAATTTTAAATGCTTTGAAATTATCAGCAGCCTGCTGTATGTGCACATGTCTGTTCTAGTTTAATGTTTGTATCCTTTTACTTTTCATATATTCCTGCTAGAGCTCCACGTTTGAATTCCAATGTATATGTTTTTAATACGTACAAATGGCAAATGAAGCTGAACCTGAACCTCAGCAGATTACATGTAATTATGGTCGTTATATTGGTGTGTTTGGAGTCCAGCATAAACACATGCCAGTATGCTTACATGCGTCTGAGTGCATGTGTCTGAGACCGTGCGTCTGGCCCTCACCTGAATACTGCATGTGTGCTCCCAAGACAGAGTCGAGTGCAGAGCCCAGCAGGCCCGCCATAGCCCCGTACACCACCAGGGGCCACTGTGGAGCTGCCTGGTGGAGGTCAGTGACCAGCAGCAGCTGTGTGAGGAAGTACGTGGTTCCCACGGCAGCTCCACCAAGGAGGCTGGCCACCACACCCACAAGGGTAACTCCCCCATTTGTGCCTGGAGGGAATCAAAGAGTAAGCCCCACCTTAATATACCCCATACAAAAACACACTCAAAGGCTATGGGGGCTTGGGCTGGGGGGCGAGGGGTTGGGGCGCGGTGGGGGCAAACCTTCAGTAGATAAAGCATGCGGAAGCACACAAGAACGTAAACATCAATTATAGCAAGTTGGTGTCCCCAACAAGAGTTTTAATTTGAATTCCAGTAATTAACCATTGTAATTACCCCCTGTAATTAACAATTGTTTGGTTAATTACAACATGTACTCCTCACCCGTGGGAACTTCCTTCCAGGTGGTGATGAGTCTGGGCCGGCTCCTACTGAGAACAGGACCTACTTCAGAAGCCCACGTGTCCCCGGCACTGCAGGCCAAAGCTCCCAGCAGAGACAGGCACATCCACGATGCAGAATAATGATGGCCAAAGTCCACGGGCATCTCCCCCGGGCCAACCTCAATCATATAAAGCAAGGCCAGTTCTGTTGGAACGCCCCCATTACAGAAAACCTGCACCCAGTTCCTCTGGCCACCTACAGGAGGTCAACACAACACCATTAGCCACTGGCAGCTGTCTATACACACACACACGCACGCACGCACGCACACACACGCACGCACGTACACACGCACGCACACACGCACACAGTGAACTGTTCAAAAGATGAGCACCTTTTGCCTCCCAAACATCACCAATTCTTCTAGGAATGTGTGCACAGTTTCTGAAGGAAAAAACTGTTCAGACTAATCAGAAGCCTCCCTGATGCTACTGCCTGTTGAACCTCCACCACGCTCCACTCTTGAACCGCCACCACGCTCCACTCTTGGACCGCCACCACGCTCCACTCTTGGACCGCCACCACGCTCCCCTCTTGGACCGCCACCACGCTCCCCTCTTGGACCGCCACCACGCTCCACTCTTGGACCGCCACCACGCTCCCCTCTTGGACCGCCACCACGCTCCCCTCTTGGACCGCCACCACGCTCCCCTCTTGGACCGCCACCACGCTCCACTCTTGGACCGCCACCACGCTCCCCTCTTGGACCGCCACCACGCTCCACTGTTGAACCTCCACCACACCAATCATCGTAGTACCACTCTCCAGCCCTTCAGTGAACAAACTTCTGCTCTAAGTGTCCTCGGCCAGCTGTTGTGTACCTAGAAGAACTGATGCTGTTTTGAAGGCATAATGCATATATTCATTTGATTTTTGTTTATCTTTGTATTTGGAAAATTGACTAATTAAAACTATTAACACTTCTATTGATACTGAAAGCAATCTTACTATTTTTACACATCTGCCTAAAAGGTGCACAGTATTGTACTGTACTACAATACATCTTGTTGGAAGAGACTTATTTCACTAAAACAGCAGTGTTACCTGAACTACAGAAGCACTAATTCCAAAACTACAATGAAGATACAATACAATTTAAGTGAATACAGTAATACACAGGAATTGTAATACTGCTCCAGAAAACTCAGTATTGTTCCTCCAGCACCACCAATGTCGTGGGTTTGAAACCCTGGGAGTGTATAGATCGACATACCGATAAGTACACAGGTCGCTTTGGATAAGAGCCAAGGCCAAATTATGTAAATGTAAACTGAAGTATTGTCTACAGGAAAATACCATCTGTGGGTGACCTTTCAGTGGGAGGAGTCAGTGATGTAATGTAAATAGGGGCTGTTTACTTGAGGGTAAATACCTACATGAGGTTGTTTCCAGTGCTCTGAATCTGTGTAATCTGAATCTGTGTAATCTGAACCTGTCTAATCTGACAGTAGCATTATTGATCTCCACCTTCCAAATGGTGAGGGCGATAAGCATGTGTTTCTTAGCTTAAACAATGCAGCATGTGACACCTGCAGATCGTTCTTAACAAAATGACTCAACAGGTACATTTATTTAACAAAACCAACAACTTACACTTATTCAAACTTATCCACATTGGCCAGGGACGTTAAATTATAATAGTAACATAGAAGCATTTGTCACACCACTGTTACACTACATTACATATTCACTGTTATGGTGCAACTATACCACTGATTTCAGTGTAATAGGAGAGTTGTTAAACATTATTCAGTATATTACAGTGTAATTAACAATAATGTAACTCTGTGACAGTAGCTATGTACAGTATTACTGAATATGATATTTACCTTCTTTGTATTCAGAGTCGATGCGTTTCTTGATTTCCCCTCGCCATCTTGTCAGCTTGGTGGAAGTGACATAAAATGTCAGCAAAGCCACAAAGAAGCTCATGTTGGCCATGGACAGAACAAAGCCGACCAGCAATGCTGAAACAAGCATACACGTCACAATCAACAGCTGACGCGCAACATTCAAGCCTGCTTAGAATTCATCTTCACCATCTTGCCAAGAACGTTGTGCAGCCACATCAGGTTGATAGTGCAGTGTGTACTGATGCACTCTAATATGATGCATCCTGACACTATGGTATTATCTCTGAAATTAACACACTGATTACAGCTAGTCATGTGAAATGAGGGTGTGCTCCAGGTTTCTGCTCTCAGTGGAGAACCTCTCAGTGGAGAACACACTGTGGAGGACCCAAACCCTCACACTGTGTGTATTCTCTAGTTCTGGAAAACAAACATGACAGAGAGCTCGGCCATACAGGAAGAGAAAATAATGGAAAACCTTCCCAAATAATTTTCTTTTAAAACCTTATTTTAAAGTATTTCCGTTAGACCAAACAACTCTAACAAAACAAAAAACAAAACAACCAGACCTTCTAACATCTCTAATGGCAGTGCTTACTCTACTGACGTGAGGCAGTGATCAGTCTAAATCCTCTGACAATGTGGCTTAACCATGAAGTGCCCTGTGTCAGCCTGCAGCCTGCTCAGAAAGGTGCACACACACCGACATAAATTACATTAACACAGTAGAAGAATATCAGAGTTGGTTCCAATCATTTACTACCCAGAATACATTGCTGGAGCTCAATTGTTTAGTCATGTTTAAATACTTTAATCTTGTTAAATGTGCAAAATGCTGCTAAATCTGACAGAAGGTAACTGCAATAACATCTAAAACATCAATGAAGGGGCTTTCAAACACCCATTATGTAAAACCAAACGTAAAAACAAACGGCCTCGGCTGGCCCCACCTCCGAGAGCGCCTCCGCGATCGAGGCTCCTCCTCTTCAAAGCACGGGAGCTAAGGACCACTGGAACCAGAACTGAGAACAGCCATCTCCATGGAGACACAGGCTGCAATGTACCTGAAACGTGTTGGGAATCAGAAACCACATGCTTTCAGGATGGCTAGATGAACGTCCGAAAATAACCTACAAACTGAAGGGAAACCAACAGGCACCAAACCCCAAGCACACAGGAGCAGAGCTCTGTGGGTGTGAGCTCACCGTAATACGTGCTCGCAGTTATGGATATGATCCAGAAGGACAAGGAAATAGCCAAAGTGATACACAACACTATCATATCAGTCATCATGTTGACGTTCTTCAGAGCGGCTCCCTTAAAATGCATTAATCTTCTGCTGAGGTGAAACTGTGAAAGAAAAGAGACACACATATTTTAAATTCAAACATATTGTGTGTGTGTGTGTGTGTGTGTGTGTGTGTGTGTGTGTGTGTGTGTGTGTGTGTGTGTGTGTGTGTGTGTGTGTGTGTGTGTGTATGTGTGTGTGTGTGTGTGAGTGTGGGTGGGTGTGGGTGGGTGTGGCACGCGTGCCAGTCATTTGTGTAATTTTAAACTAGCGAGCCATTATCTCAGGAACAATTGTATGTTCATGCTTGAACAGCACTGGAGAAAGTGATTTGTCTCAAGCTATTTTTAAGTAAACCAGATGTCAAACAAGATGCCAAATTAAAAAGATATTTGTGCTATATTTCAACACAGAGCTGCGTAAGGACTAAAAGCGCACACTATCCAGCCGAGTGGCACCACCAGGACTGTGAAGACCATATCAGAATCTCCCATCTCTGGTCCTGGACATCTACCACTCTCATCTAACAATCATACATAACCAAGACCTTCAGTAGCATCCTCTCCTTAAATTCACACTGAACACACACTGAAACACCTGCAGGCGCGTTTACGATTCTGCAACCTTGCTATGATCAACTAGATGGCTTCTCCTGCGCGTTAGACGTGTGCTGCGTGCTGATGCTCAACCAAACCGAGCTGACTGCAGATCCAGCACGGTAGCGAGTTTCACCAGCGCTGCACGCCGATGGTCACGAGCTCGGATACGGAACTAGACAGGCAGGTGTGCGGTGTCGGCCAGCTGTACCTGCCACGATGCTACGCCCTGCTTGCTCCATGTCGAAGCTGCTCAGCGACTTTTCAATGAAACAGCATAAATGAGAGCAGACCGAGAGATCCCGTAGAGCTGTACAGAAGCTTCCTGTATGCTGCGCTGTCTTCTTCATATTTGAACGCTACGGTCTTGTTACAGCGCTGTGCCTCTAGCGCCACCTCCTGCTCAACATGACTCTTCTTCCTTCGGTTTCGCCTCATAAATAACTGGAAAATGAATTAAAAAACATAAATATATAATAGATAAAGGTGCAACCCAAACAAAAAGATTAATATTGAACATAAGAGTAAAATATCAATACGAGGTAGATTTTTTAAAGAAGAAAACGTGACATAAAATCATAAATAATAGTGGCGAAAAAGGCATACAAAAATGATTAAAAAAAATAAATATTAGAAAAGTAACTGAGATGCACATCTCTACATGCTATGCTTGGATTGGCATCTAGGCACATTGCTGTTATGATAAATTATCTCCGTTTGTCATTGCTTTGCCTCAGAGTTGGCTGATGGAGCTGAAATCTTTAATAGCGTTGCCTGTTTTATAGCAAAAGCCCGGTGTTTTCACACACCGCCCTGTGTCCTATAAGCGCACATTTCCTCTAGGAATTGTGTATTTTGCAGTCACTGATATGGTTAACATATGGTTAACATATCAGTGGTTTTCACGATTCCCGATTTCCCATTGTGTTAGAAAAAATACTTTCACAAGAGATTCACAAAAAGTCATATTTGCTTGTATGTAATGTGTAGTGGTTTGCAGGCTCCAGTCTTCTGAAATGGCATGCAGAGGGCAAAGTGCGAATCAGTGCAATCTGCTCTGGAGGTCAGCAGGGGGCGCCACCAAAGGGCACATGATTTCACAGTCTGAAATAACAAGAATTGGTGCATTTACAGAAAGGTACACAGGAGGACTGGATGTCTCAAGTTTCATTTAGGCACTTGGCGATTATCAGTACTAGAGGTGACAAACACACAATAGCGAACTTGAAGACCTTCTGTGTGTGTGTGTGTGTGTGTGTGTGTGAGAGAGAGAGAGAGAGAGAGAGAGAGAGAGTTGTGTATGTGTGTGTGCATGTATGTGTGCATGTGTGTGTGTTAGGGTGGATCTGTTCTCTTTATTGATTATTATTCTTGCATACCTGTACATGTATGTGCCTGTCCTGTACATGTATGTGCCTGTCCTGTACATGTATGTATACTGTATATATATATATACATATATATATATATATATATATATATATATATATATATATATATATATATATATATATATATATATATATATATATATGCATGTATAAATAACAGCTTTGTTTGACCTCTCTCCAAAAGGTCCTGTTTCACACACACACACACACACACACACACACACACACACACACACACACACACACACACACACACACACACACACTCACACACACACACACACACACACACGCACACACACACACACGCACACACACACACGCACACACACAGGTCAGAAATACATAGGTGTGCGTGGTTGGATGGTTAGAAGGAGAATTAGATGAGAGTTTGTCTGAGGGGATCGTACTACCAAAAGGGAACATAACAGATGTTCAGGGCAGCTACAAGTACTTGGAATTCAACAGGCAAATGGGAATTCGCAGCTAGGAAAGCAGCTACAACCAAATACCTACAGAGAGTGAGACAGGTCCTGAGAAGTGTGAGACAGGTCCTGAGAAGAGTGAGATGAGTCCTGAGAAGAGTGAGACACGTCCTGAGAAGTCAGCTGAATGGGAAGATCACGATCCAGACTATCAACACCTACACTCTACCATTCATCAGATCCTCTGATGGTACAATAAACTGGCCAAAGGAGGAGACAAAATCCACTAACTTCATAACAAGGAAACAGCTCACAGTACACAGAGGGTTTCATCCCAAATCCAGCACTCTGAGACTGTACAGTGTACACTAAGCATATGGAGGGGACGGAGGACTAGTGAGCATCAGAGACACTGTCCAGGATGAAACATCCAGGAATATGTCAGAAAGATGGCCCCAAATGAAGAAGTGTATAATGAGTACCTACGAAAACCTGTGGTAGATGGAAACCAGGAAGACAAGGAAGCATCATAGGAGGATACACTCCAGCACAGTATGTTCTACCAGCAAATAATGTGGCTGATAAGGAGAAATCCTACCAATGGCTGGACATGTAAAAGGCACTACAGAGGCCCTAATCATGGAGTACAGGAACACTTTCTGAACAGCAGATCATTAGAAGCTGTATCTACCACACCAAGGACCCCAGATACAGGCTGTGTAAACACCCCTGAACCAATCACATAACAGCAGGAGGCAAGATGAGCAAGCAGAAGGTACATGGAGCGCCATAGTATACAGAAACATAGTATACAGAAACATCTGTGCTTAGTATAGACTGGAAGCTCCAATGTCAAAGTGGGACACACCCCCAAAGTTGGTAGAAAATTACCAAGCTAAGATCCTGTGGGATCCATATTCCATATGGAAATGGCTAAACAACCAGACATAGTGGTGATGGACAAACAGCAGAAGAGGCTGTAGTGATAGACATGGGAATCACAAGTGGTAGCCAGTGATCATGAGTGATAGCAAGTGATCACAAGTTATCACAAGTGATAGCAATATCAGAAACAAGGAACACAAAAAGCTCAAGAAAAACCAAGGCAGAAGAAAAGATGTGGAAGGCAACAGTGGTTTCCATATTAATCAGAGCACTGGGGGCCGTGACCCCCAAACTGGGAGAACGACTCCAGCAGATCCCAGGAACGACATCTCTGTCCAGAAGAGTACAGTCCTGGGAACAGTTGAGATACTGCACAGGACCCCCAGCTCCCAGACCTCTGGTAGAGAGTTTGAAGGTAAAGGACCAAACAAGGCAGAGCAAGTGGGGAAGTGTTTATATGCACATGAACCTATCAAACCCATCACACATGTATTTATATCACAAACCCACAATAAATCTTCTGCAGTGGCGGGTTAGTAAACGTGTGATGAACGCCACATCTTTTCTGATGGCTTCCCCAGAGTGGGTGTCCTTTTTTCCACACTTCCTGTCTAATATATCTCACACATTTCAACTTATTCATTTGAAATGATCCCTTTCCAGGTTTTCAACAACAAATGCCTAAGAAATTAGTGTATTATCAGTTATTAAAATGCATGAATGTGATATTTATGGATTAGTCTATTGGAATATAATGTGGCAACATAATATAAGGATTTAAATATATTACACAAATGTAAATTTGTTATAATTCCTATGATAACATGCATATAATCCTATGAATGCATGATAAATTATTATAGGAGGCTGTAACTGTTCAGTCCCTACTAGTCATAGTCATTCACTATTCATTCCTGAACTACAGAATATTAAAGTGTAAAATGACAGGGTTTCTACACATAAGGGTATACATTGGTGTTAAAATGCACTATAACCTAAATATTGAGGCTGTATGTCTTTTCGTTCTAAACCAGCATTAAGATCTGATATTATTTATATGACAATATAATTTTACTTAATTTTATGTGTGAAAACTGTGCAAAGTGCTACAGATATTACAAATAAAACATGAAAACATGTGAAACTAAAAGAAATGTGTGTGAATTATGTCCTAGGACAGAAAGATCATAGGCTGAGCTGTAGTCTATTATTATAATACCCATTATGTGTTTAACTTGTATTTTAGTTTAGTTCTTGACTTATGAACATTAAACAAATTGTCTCACAACATCAGCTTGCATCAGTGATGGCAGCAGCCTATTAATAGCGCAGGCACAATGACTGATGTATTACAGTATATGTCAGAACAACAGCGTACAACCTTTGGTTCATTTGGCTATTTGATTCTTATACTTTTTATCCCTTGTTGTTTGTTCAGTTACTGGCCATGGTCTGATTCCACTGTCCATAAACACAGACACGATGCAAACCTCTCATACAATTCTTTACATTATACACAAATCAGTTGTTTTTCTTGCATTTCTTTATTAAAAATAACATGATTACATTGCTCTGGTATGAAAACAGCTATTCTATATACAGTCATGAGAATGCACACTTATTTGATGCGATAAAGACTCAAGTGCTATGTCCCATTTATAAAGAGTCACAAATGTTGCCTATACAGTTGAAATGACAACCTCTACATTTACTGAATCTGCTACCTGCTAATAACAAATACGAGGACACTGAGCATTAACAGAGCATTTAAGATTATTACAGGCAGGTGGCATCTTATGGGTGCCATGCTGTATTAGACAGGTGTACAGTCAACTGTGCCTTCAAAGCAGTCAACTACAGGGTTAAAAACAGTGTATAAATGAATCAATCAATCAATCAAAGTTTATTTGTATAGCGCTTTTCACAACACATGACCACCTGAACAGCTCACACCTGAACAGCTCACACTTGGCTTGTGCTTTTTTGTTCTTTCTTTACAGTCCTGCTTTTAATGGTCACTGAACTGAATGAAAATGATCTTATTGTATTTTCTTGCCATAAGTAATTTGATTACAAGATTTTAGATGTAATCTCTCTTGCTCTCTCTCTCTCTCTCTCTCTCTCTCTCTCACACACACACACACACACACACACACACACACATTTAAGTTTCATCAAATCCCATTGCCTGTCTTTCTCTTTGTAACCTGGAAATATTTGCTAGTGTTAAAAGTAATTCACTAACCTTGCATAACTACAGCCGTTTTTTAGAACTGAAATTAGAAGGTTTAACAATTTCTTGAAATATTAACTAATTTGCTATAAGAAATTAGAAGAGACTTGTGGATTTTTGGCCTTTATAAATATATTTAGAAAAGGCTTCTGTTTATTCCTCGTAATAGCATTTCCCTTGAGTTGCAATCACAGGTCAAAATAGAATACCATGTTAATGTGTTTCATGGTATATTATAAGAAACAAACAACTCAGGACCATTGTTATCCATCTGAATTCTCCGTCTTTACAGAGATGCATGACCCTCATGTATTAGGAGACATCTTGGATATGTCAAGTATAAATGGGAGCTTTATAAATGTGAAGTTGTATAAATGTGAAGTTGCATCAATTCTTCATCTAAGCATGAGCAATTTGTTGAAAATGATGTGCTCATTTAAAGTTTTATATAAACTCAAAGACATTACAAAGCACTATATGTTTGCTCTACATTATTGTTTTAATAAAGGAGCTACCATCACATTAAAATGGTACTTTCCATAGAGAAACCAAAGCTCACTACTTGTGCATGTAACTATGGATCATGTACATGGGCCTATTATTATACGTTATTTTTACATATAATATAATTTTATTTCCTTATAGTATAATACATATTATACATTTACTATAGCAGTCTGCAAAGCTGCTAAAGCCCAAACTACACATCATGGAGAATAACTCTCCCAAACAAACCAGTTTTCTCAGCTGTCTGAAATTTCAGTCATTTTCTCTGTTACAAGACACAGTACAGGTGAATATCTCCACCTATTGAAAATGTACACCCTCACACGCCACATTGCTTCTACCAGAGCTCAGAAAGGGTTTGTTCAGTTTTGTCATGTCGAGAAGACACCATGTTCCATGCTGTAAGGAGAAATCTCCTATACGTGCTCCTCCAAAGGCAGAACCTCAAGAAGTTAGAGGTTGATTGAATTCATACTCTCACATACGTGTTAAATGCCTGTTATTGTCCGTGGTTGTTTATAACAGCAATTGTCTGTCACTAGATGTTGAAGAGTGTTCCAGTTGGAGGTGCATTCATTAAACATTGAAAGTGTATTATAATTGATAAATGTAATAAAAACAGCACCCATAATGTGTAGGACTGGTGGTCCTACAGTGAGAGAACTGACCAATCAGAGCAGACTGGGCCCATCAGGAGGAGTGGCTTAAAGATAGAGGAGTACTAACAGTGTTTTAGACAGTGGAGATGCGAGAGACAGCATGAGCAAAAATAGACAGCAAAAATAAAATTATGAACAAAGCAAATGAGAATAGTAAGTCCCATTTAAATAAAACAGAGCAAGATATTTTAGTTGAAAGTGTTGAATTGTTAGAGAAATTTTTTTTCTCTCCTTGCCCACAGACCTCTCCTTGCCCACAGACCTCTCCTTGCCCATAAATGCCTGGAGCGTTTGGCTGGTAAGCAGCCATGCACACCCAGAGATTTTGTCATTTGATAGTTTAATGTAGGTTAAGACCCTGTCCTCAAGTCACAGAATAACGCCAAGGAAGAAGACATCAGTATTCTGCCCACGCTTGCTGTAAGACCAACACATACAAGAGTTTCAGCAAAGGCTGGGACTCCTTAACTCCTAACAGTGCAACTCATGCCAGTGTGAATTCACACCGATCATAATGATTTTGAACACTGATCTGAGGAAAAAATATGACGGTTCCGCAGAGCAGATTACAGATTTAAGTCCCATTAAATTAAATGAGTTATGCTGAAGTTGAATTCATGAGTTTAACTGAATGGATGCAGATAGCTCCACCACTGTCTTTTCCAATTGTGTATCTCCTTCAAGAATCAGAGAACATGTTTCATTGTATACTCATAAACACTAAGATGTACATACACAGTGCATAGCAAGATGGCTGGACTTGGAAGAGTGTCCCAAGGGCACCAAGGGTTTGCTTCCCGGTTTGTCTGAACCTGCTGCAGAGACCAGAGTCTGTGCGGAGTTCCAAGACTGCTTCTCCGCATCCTCCGAGTTGAGAGAAACCCGGCTGGGGTGGCGGCTCTTCCACGGTGGTGCCTGAGTCTGACGGAGGATGAGCCCCAGGTCCTCTTTAAAGTGGTGGTTAAAAAGCATATAGAGCAAAGGGTTAATGCAGGCAGGAAGAGGTCTGACCACCAGCAGCACCAGTGTGACCACGCCCGGCCCCACGGCAGGGAGTCTCAGCAAGGTGGAAAACGACAGGAAAGCTACTGGGAAGTAGAGGACGCAGTTGGCGAAGAGGAGCCAGGCCACGTGTCGGACCATGGAGCAGTCCCAGCGCTTGTCCGCCGCCCTCTCTAGGCTGCAGTACAGGCGTGTGTAGATGATGGTCATGGCGAGGTAGCACAGGGAGTTGACCAGCACCTGAGTCACCGTGAAGCCCAGCGCAGAGTGCTCGCCCTGGGGCAGCGGCAGGCAGAGCGAGGACGTGGTCTCTGCCTGGAGGAGAGGCACCGCGCTCATCACGAAGCCCGAGGTGAAGCAGAGGGCCACGGCCAGCTTCACCACCGTGGGCGATGCCCTGCCTCCTGGGGCAACTTGCCCACCACGGACAGAGAAGCCCCTCTCCACCACAGCCGCGGTCAAAAGGAAGACGCCGGTCTCTGACGCAAAGACAGACACAAGACCAGAGAGCTTGCAGCTTACGCTGCTCTGCCAGCGAGTTCCATAGCTAGCGAAACTGCCAAAGGTGAGGGTGTCCACCAGCGCCATGGAGGCACTGCACAAGCCCATCAGACTGTTGACCAGTGCTAGCAGGCCCACCAGAAGCTTCACAGGAGCCAGGAATGTCGGGGACAGGAAGATAGAGACCAGGACCAGAGCATTACAAACCAGGGACAAAACTGCTATTAGCCACACTGCACCTCGGATCAGCCAGCTCCCAAACAGATGGGAACAGGGCTGGAATGGACCTGGAGAAGAGAAAAAAACTAAAGTTATGCAGAAGCTCTGGCAGCAAAACAACAGTATTAATGAGCAGCTTCCTGTACCTGGAGCTGGAGAGCACTGGACAGACAGGTGAGACAGAGGCTCGTCGTCAGAGTCCATAAATGTATCCTCCAGCTCACGGTCACCTTTTAGGGAAAGATAGATATAAAGAAATACAAAGAGTCTGCTGAGATTTTCCACACTGTAATAGTGTGTAATTTATTTTAGGAACAACTAACTTAGCTGGCTTCAATGATTGTGGTCACTGACTTTCAAGATTCAAGATCAGGAACGGTTTTTGCATTAAACCTCAAAAAACACATTTTATTCAGCTGTTAGAGCCGTCTAAATAGGGCATTTCCAGGGCATGCTTCATTTTGGAGTTACAGACTTCTGCCCTGGAATTCTGCTCTGTGGATATCTGTAGAATTCGCACTGTGGATGTGTGTGGAATTCTGTTCCTTCCGTCCAGGATCATTACCGCTGTTCCTGCCTTTTCCCAGGAGGCTCCCGTATTTCTCCCATTTCAGAAATGCACAGCACTGAAATGCATATGGCATTTCCACAACCCTAGAAAGACACACCAGAACATGCATTACTTTTTCCAATGCTTAGCCAGCCAGGCAATCTTACAAGTTCTTACACCAGGGCTAAAATGCATTGCTTAAAATGACACTCCAATCTTCTGTTAACATCACGTTGTTGTTTTTGTGAATGTATACCAGATTAAAATTATGATCAATAAATCAACAAAACAAGTCCATATAAATTTTTAAACAACACAATACTGATTATTTAAAGTTCAGAAGTCACTATTTGGTGACATCATTACAGTGTTCAATCACAGCTTCCATGTGTTCTGCATGCTCTCCACCAGCCCGTCACCAGTCTGTCACCAGTCCGTCACCAGTCCGTCACCAGTCCATCACCAGTCCATCACCAGTCTATCACCAGTCCGCCACCAGTCCATCACCAGTCCATCCCCAGTCTGTCACCAGTCCATCACCAGTCCGTCACCAGTCCGTTACCAGTCTGTCACCAGTCCATCACCAGTCCATCCCCAGTCTGTCACCAGTCTATCACCAGTCCATTACCAGTCCAGTTACCAGTTGTTAACACTGCTTGTTAAATCAGATTTGGTTCAGATGATCACAGAATCATTACTTAATTAGGTAGTGTGTTGGAATTCAACAGTGGTTCCATGTGAGGTCACATGCAGAGATTAAAGTTTGGAGTGGTCTCTTAATTTGCTATTACTTGCAAATATTTCAATAACTCATGTGCAAAGGCACTATTTGTTTCACCTTTGAGTACCTGCTGCTGGGACATCTGCTTCAGATATAAGCTGAGCAAAAATGTGAATCACCTGGTTGGGTCCATTTGATGGTGCACTCACCTCAGTCTAGTAAAGCTCTCCACAGGCAGCAACTCCTGTAGATGTGCATTGCCAGCCAGTTTTAGATGGGTCAGCATGTGAAGGTCCAGTGTAGGCAGTGAAGACAACTGATTGGAAGACAGATCCCTGCAGACAAGAACGATCACCCACGATAAACACCAGCAGGCCTGTAAAGACCAAGAACACTTCTACAACACCATTAGCTTCAGGACCAGTATTACAAAACCTAATGTAATGCATCTAATGACAGCACTTTTAATTTGTTGTTGACACTGTGATATGCCGTCGTTGTTTTCTAGTGTTTGTTAACAGCGTCATCAGAGTGGTTTTAGTGAGGAATGTTGGAACTCACAGTTTGGTGAGAGCTGCCAATCCCGAGAAGGCAAGGGGATCCACAAAAGACAGTTCATTCCAACCCAGGTGACTAGACAGACAGACAAATGTAAAGACAAAATAAAAGTCCTTTAGTGAACACATAAATTAGTAACTTGGGGTAAAACCCAGTTTGTTCTGCACTGATACAATGCCATGTCATTGTGTTCCAGTGTGAAACACAGGACTGTGCAATCAAACCACAACATATAATACAAATTTCTATACTGAGATGAGTTTGTAGGGAACACCAGTTCACCTCTTTGCTGACTAGACTTATGGGTAATGTTGTTTCTTTTGTCATATAGAAAAGATAACACATGCTTGGAAATATGCAAACATTCAGACTAAAAGAACAACTGCTAAAAAATAAATCTGCCTGATTTGCGTCAGAGACTGGCTTTTTTATAGCTGAAAGTACACTGAAGATATATTTAACCAGCTAAGATAAAAGATCAGTTTACATATGTTTACCTTTCTCCGATTTGGTTTGTGGATTCACACATGCTATAATGAGCTGACTTCAGTCTTTCTGAGTGAAAATCCCTTTGAACACTCACTTCTACAAGCCAGAGTCTTTGGTCTGACATTGCTCTGACTCTCTTGGTTTCTTGCTGTCATGTGGAGGTTGTATTTGTACAGAGTATAAGGGCCCGCATGACATCTGAACTCATACTCACAGGGTCTTTAGTGAAATACTCAGGGTCTATAGTGAAATACTCACAGGGTCTTTAGTGAAATAATTAGGGTCTATAGTGAAATACTCACAGGGTCTTTAGTGAAATACTCACAGGGTCTTTAGTGAAATCATACTCACAGGGTCTTTAGTGAAATACTCACAGGGTCTATAGTGAAATACTCACAGGGTCTTTAGTGAAATACTCACAGGGTCTATAGTGAAATACTCACAGGGTCTTTAGTGAAATACTCACAGGGTTTTTAGAGAGGTTAAACCTCTAAACGTGTCCCCTCGTAGCTCTTGGATCTGGTTATGATGGAGATCACTGGTCAGTAAAGACAAGCTTTAGTTATTATTATTCCTGGTGTTTTTAACATCAACCATCCATAAAATTATAGCATACAATGGCAACTCACATCTTCTGGATCCGTTCACACCCTTGGAGACTGGGCAGGGATTTGAGTAAATTGTAGGACAGATCTCTGGAAAACAATTTCATGTGAGGTTTTGGCAATTGTTAGAAATATTCATTATCTAAATATCTACTTATATCTCTACACACACACACACACACACACACACACACACACACACACACACACACACACATCACATGAACAGTTTGGAGAGGACTCACAACATCTGTAGGTTGGGGAGCTGACCACACAGTGTACTGGGCAGAGATGTGATTCGTGCTCCTGTGATAGTGCTACAAAAACAGACATATCAGCTCAGTCACAGCTCTGTGACTCTGTGACTAGTTAGAAATAAACTCCTTCTAAACCACCTAAGCTCTAAGTTTAAGGCTCCTCATAAAGCAAATAGGAAAATGTACACTTACACTAAGCTTACTTACTACAGAGGGACCTTAAGCAACTCAGAAAAAACAAACTGAGAAGAACTTTAGTACAGGTATATTAGCTGATACTACTAATGGAGTGTACAGGTATATTAACTGATCTAGTGTACAGGTATATTAGTAGATTCAGCTAATAAAGTAGATTCAGCTAACGGAGTGTACATGTATATTAGTAGATTCTGCTAACGGAGTGTGTTTGAAGGCACACTGTAAGAGTTCAGAGGTGACTCACAGTCTCTCAAGATTGTGAGTGCCTGTGAGGTCTGGGAACTCTGTGATGTCTGCTGCGCCGTTTAAAGACCTAAACCCAAAAACCGAAGATTCAAGATTCAGTACTGCTGTAATTTCTGCCCGGGTCACGCGGAGCTTCACAGTCTGGGACGGAACTGCACTCACAGGGTTTGGAGCTCAGGCAGCTGCTGGAATGCTGACTTTCCAACAAAGTGAATGGGATTGTCATAGAATAATCTGTTTTAAACATAAAAGATTCAGATGAGCTTAATTAGATCTGAGCTTCTGCAAACCTGGCATAGGGAACTAAATATACAGAACAGTGCACCTTTACAAAAGTAACTAACTACACAGTAACCGCACAGTTACTCCACACTGTAGTTGACACAGTGCCTTTCTATGTGTGGAGGTGGGTTTATAGGTTTTAGCCAGCAAAAGCAACACTAGATGTTTAACAGGCTTAAGAATCATTGTCTTTGGACACCCACATGGTCAGCAGAGAAGGGTTCCCAACGAAGGCACGTTCAGGGATAGACTTGATATTGTTGTGGTGGAAGCCCCTGGAACAAAGCAGACACGCTGCTGAAGGTCTTGTGAGGTTGAACATATAACTATAAGATGGACAAAGAGACACTGCATATACTCACAACTCCTTTAAAGTCTTCAAGGATCTGATAGCAACAGGAAACTCTTCCAGATGGTTGTAATTCAGATCCCTGTAGGTTCAAGACTCAGTTTCATGAACACATTTTTTTTAAGTTACATGCATTTTTTTGAAGGTTTACCTTTACTTTTAGTGTATAACCCTGATCTGTGGTGTGTGACCTGTGTGGTGTGTGACCTGTGTGGTGTGTGATCTGTGTGGTGTGTGATCTGTGGTGTGTGATCTGTGTGGTGTGTGACCTGTGTGGTGTGTGATCTGTGTGGTGTGTGATCTGTGGTGTGTGATCTGTGTGGGATGTGATCTGTGGTGTGTGTGATCGGTGTGGGGTGTGATCTGTGGTGTGTGGGGTGTGGTGAATGTGTGTGGTACACCCCCTGACTGCAGTGCTACTACAGATCCATGCATGATGAGAGAAACATGTGCACAGGTGATAGAATTGAACAGAACCGCATGTTCATCTCCCCATGATGCCCAGCACATTTTCAGCTTTACCACTTTGAGTTAACCTGTGTTCACTGAATAGACACATTCACAAAACAGAGAAACTGTGTTCCTACATGTATCTATGTGCTGACTTCTAAATTCTAAAAATTCCCCAATGTTAACCCATACATATAGCTAAGTATCACTAAAACTATTCTCTTTCACCAATGAACTATTGTCTTGTCTCTTTGAGACCTACACTTCAGTTCATCAGTACAATAACCCCACACAGTAAACAGAATGATTATCCAAAAGTTGCTTTAATGATGTATAGTAAACACTCAGGGACCATATGCTGTTAGCTACGGAGGCCACACACTCTGAATGAAGTCAGCTGGAATTACCTTTCCCAGATGAGCATCACTTTGTTATACTTTAACTTGGTTTATGGTTCATTTGAAAAACATAATCAACATTTCTCAGGTTTCCTTCATCAACATCCATCATGTAAACCCTGTTGGCTTTGTATTTAAACAGATCCACTCAGGATTCAGTACCGCTCCTCTGAATGGGCATACATGCTTGAGATGTCTACTGAATTCTAGATTTTTCCAACTGGCTACATAAGACCCCCCATGAACACATTCAAAGGCTCAGGAAGAGCCAATCAAGATGTGCCTGTGTGTTCCAGAAATGAGATGGGACAGCAGAGGAACACTGGACCTGGTCAGACAGCAGCTGCAACGTGTTGAAGACAAACAGGATGCAGGATCCTTGATTTAGGACACCAGTGTCATTATGATGAAGCCTGTACACCCCCCCCCCCAAACACTGCTGTGAGTGACGTGTGCACTCTCACACTTTGAGGACGGATGAGGTAAATGTCATTACAACTGTGATATAATTCCCTTTCCTGCAAGAGATAAAGTCCCCATGAGAGAGACTACTGATCTGGAACTCTTATTTGCCCTGTCTGAGAAGAAGAGACCAGGACAGGTTCACAGAGAGGAGGACACTGGGAAAGGTACTTTCTCCATGTTAATGAGAGGTCAACTTACAGAGTCTCCAGGCTGTGTAACCCACTGAAGCTGTGCTTTCCCATGGAGACCACTCGGTTGTTATTGACATGCCTGAGGAAGGAAGGCAAAGGGAACAGTCAGATGGCCCCGCCCCTTCTGTCTTCACACACACACACACACACACACACACACACACACACACACACACACACACACACACACACACACACACACACACACACACACACACACACACACACACAAAGACTGCAAAGACAAAAAAAGTAACAAAGGCTTCAGGCTTCTTCCTACATCTTGTCTTTTGTGTCCAGTGTGGCTGTACACTGATCCTGAATACCTCGAGCTTTACGTGTGTCATGCACATTAGAGCAGCTGTACAGGGGGCGCTGATCAAAGAAACAGGACGCTGCCTTTGACTGCTGACTGATTCTTTCAGATGCCTTTGTGCTGCATTCAAAAGCCTGTTAGCAACAACTGCTCAAACTTAAAAAAACGAATATTTTAATTTAAAAGTATCAAATACAATCAGACGATGTAGATGGCCTTGTTATTGTGACTGCTCTATAATTCGGGAGGTTTATCTGTCAGTAAGAAACGCCTCTTCCTCACACTGAGAGCTGCAAATTTTATTAAGGTACGGTGCCCACACTGTACAGCAGAACTGAGGAAGAATTATTTTTAGAAATGAGCACTAAACATTAAGGACCGTGCAGGTTTTGCACTAATCAGTGTCATGGCAAGTTTCAGACTGTGAGCCTAAAGTGTTTCTCCTATGCTTCTCCGATCTTCCTGTCACAGCAAACCTTTTTCAACCGCCCCATCCCCGTTTGTCTGGGGCTCTGGTAGATTGCTTTTCTGTTTTTTTTTTCTTTAAATGTAACCATGTATACTTCCAAAATTCTAGTCATGAGTAACAATCTTACAAATTATTATTATTTTTTTATCTAAATTTGAAGTGAATGTTAACCTGAACTATGCTGAATGTCTTAATATTTAAACAAGAAGACATCCATATATATTCGTTATACATAAGCTTAAATAAGTTAGTCTTTAAATGAGCTAAAATAAGTTCAGTAAAGCTTAAAAGATTATCTGAGCTTATATAAGCTTTTACAAAAGCTTTCGAATAAGCTTAAATCAGATCAAATAAGTGTCTCTTATTTATGTCTCTTGTCCTTCTGCAAGTAATTGCATGCACGTGCTATTTCACTAAATATTTAGTTATTGGATAAGAGCAAACGGCACACTGTGCAGTGGGATCAAAGTTGGTAGTCCTCAGGAAGACTTGAATGTTTGTTGGAAAGTCAAAGCCCGATGCAATCAGGAGGTCAACTATACAGTACACAGAGATCTACAGTTCCCTCTGAATCAGTTCCCTCTAAATGCCTTTGCATACTGGCCATGTTTACATGAAGCTTTACAAATGTCACAGTTTTTTATCTTTGCTCTTCTGGAAGCAGTGGTTTTGTGTTCATGTGGGAGACATAACTGTAATGAATCTTGTTAGAATGTATCTAGGAAGACAGCTCTGTCTCACAGCGGTATAGTGTTTATCACATCCTGTTTAGTAATTGTTTCATTCAGCATTCAATTTCACTTTTTGCTCTCTTCTCTTTCCTTACTGGAAAAGCTTATTCTGAGTTGCTAAATGGGCTATAGGAGCAGAGCTGTTTGACTGCGTGGCACCCACAGCACAACCAGGCTGGACAGGTTGGCGAATGCCTGGTCAGGGATGTGGGTGATCTTATTAAGCGCCAGGGTCATCGCCTGCAGGGAGGACAGGACCCCGAGGGCCTGGGTGGGCACTTCAGTCAGAACGTTGTCATCCAGCCAGAGGTGACGTAGAGAAGACAACCCCTCGAAGCAGCGCTGAGGAACTCTGGAGATGTGGTTCGCATCTAAACGGCTGGTGAAAAACACAACAGGGGTTTGGACTTTAAAGGAGGGCCAATAGGAGGGCAGGTCTAAATACATAAGAAATTACAGATATGAAAATATGAAACATCAGTTCATGACATTAAGCTTTTTGATTACTTTGATTTTCTTTTGTGATGGTGACTTGATCTGAGCCAGATATGATTTCTACTGGATTTGATCAGCCATGAGATGTCAGGTGTCCACATTTTGCCATTTTAGCTAGGTGGTTAATGTTGTTAACAAGTAACTGAAATTACCCAAATATTGCACAATATATACTGTAAAATCAATACAAATGCCTCACAAGACATTATCTGGTTCACTAAAACCAGTTTAATAAAATGACAGTTCAGCTCTGTCCTAATGTCCATCACACCTGTTCCAGTTACAGGTACCAAGCACTGCTTGGTTGAAGTGTGTTGGGAGATGAAGAGCATTGGAGGATGAAGATTATTGGAGATAAGGAGTGTTGGGGGATGAAGAGTGTTGGGGATGAAGAGTGTTGGAGGATGAAGAATGTTGGGAAATGAAGAGTGTTGGGGATGAAGAGTGTTGGGAGATGAAGAGTGTTGGGGATGAAGAGTGTTGGAGGATGAAGAGTGTTGGGAAATGAAGAGTGTTGGGGATGAAGAGTGTTGGGAGATGAAGAGTGTTGGGGATGAAGAGTGTTGGAGGATGAAGAGTGTTGGGAAATGAAGAGTGTTGGGGATGAAGAGTGTTGGGGATGAAGAGTGTTGGGGGATGAAGAGTGTTGGGGATGAAGAGTGTTGGGAAATGAAGAGTGTTGGGGGATGAAGAGTGTTGGGGATGAAGAGTGTTGGGAGATGAAGAGTGTTGGGGATGAAGAGTGTTGGAGGATGAAGAGTGTTGGGAAATGAAGAGTGTTGGGGATGAAGAGTGTTGGGGATGAAGAGTGTTGGGGGATGAAGAGTGTTGGGGATGAAGAGTGTTGGGAAATGAAGAGTGTTGGGGGATGAAGAGTGTTGGGGATGAAGAGTGTTGGGAGATGAAGAGTGTTGTGTGGTGCTGCTGGGCTGGGAAGCACATGTAGTTATTTCATGCCATGTGCTCAGTGATGTGGGTGTCTGAAGCATCGCTCATGTGTTACTTTACCTCCATGGCCTAAAAGTACAACATACTGTGCATGCATGTCTTTGCTGATCACTTGCATTTAGGGTAAAAGATGTATTAATTTCATTTTTCACTCAACTGTACCTTTAAATAAACCTTTTTAAATACACTGTGTGTTCCTTCCAACTCCAATATAGCATTGCTAGTTTTAGCGATGGGAACCTTTATGTAGTTGCAGTGTTTAACTCATCTACAGACCACGTGCGTGAAGCAGAGAGTTTGTGTGGGCGTGGCCACTGGTCTAGCCTCCACTCACACCACTGCCAATATGTCTGCCTCACTCAGTTCAGAATGGTTCCTGATAAAGCCTCTGGTTTAAGAGAAGTGTTTAAAACACTTCAGGTTCTCCCTGTCAGTGAGAGACGGAGGTGAAGAGCTCCCACTCTGGTCCTAACGTCCACACCCTTCACCAGGAATTCACACCTCCTGATATCTGAGCTTCACTATCAACCGATTTATGTCCACTGAACTATGATGGATTTTATTTGATTTGGCATGGCAATGAAAATGCAGCTTTGCTGAACCGCTCATCCTCCACCTAAAACATTGTGAATGTGTAGCCCGCACAGTACAACAAATACGGGATATGCTGGAGCTACAGTAGATGAAACAAACTGAAGTAGTCAAGTTTTCAAAACTGGTGGATTTTTTATTCCAGAATTCCAGACCCCACGAATCAAACCAGTTTAAAATTGCTCTCAAGTTTGTAGTCAATTTGTTGATACTGCTAAAGACATGCCATAATGCAACACAAAGAATAAAAAATTGCAGAAGATGACAGCTTCCTCTACAGAACATGAAATAAAACTCATCAAATTGTGCCCTCTACATAATCAAAAAAAGAAGTTGCCTTGAATCAACTTATTTTGGACTTTTGTGGAGCTGAGAACAACAGCACCACCTAAAGGTCAAATGAAAAATACAAGTTAGTCCAAATGAATCAGCCTCAAGCTGTAGATTCACCTGGTCTGTCAGGGACGTGTTTTCATGTGTTCCACAGAGGGGAATGTCCCTTACATTACAGTCTGTTTGGATTATATATTTAACCCACAATATCTGGCTCCACTTCCCTTTGTCTGCATTCAGTACTACTGGAAAACAACACACTATAAACAATTAGAAAAAGGTCAAGAAAACACATGGGAGACGACAGTATTGACCACCTCTGTAACTCACAGCCACAGTTTCATGATGGTTATGGTTCAGTGTCCCGGTCTGTTCATACCCAGAGGGTAATGATCTAGCTGGACGACACTGGTACATCACACGCTTGTGTGTTGGGATTAGCTTTGGGCATCTGATTGTCAGAAAAAAGTACTGCTAATGTCAAAACAGCTTTGTTGTGTTCTCATGTAGGCTAGCATAATTAACTAATGAACATGGAGAATGACACAGAACACTGAGGTCATGCTCATGATGCACTGATTAATACACCAGGAGAACAGAACAGGTTCCTCTAATTGACCCCTGGACCCCTGCCTTCACTTCACACAGACCAGCAGGTAACTAAACAACAGTGAGAATATCAACCAGAGTAATGAAACTACTGTAGGGAAATAACTGGGGCCATTTTTATTAACGTCTGTATTCAATCTGTCCATCTGGGTTCATTGCCTCACCCTTAAGCACTGCCTTCACACTCCAAACACAGAACTCTTACCCCAGCCACACACTCCAAACACAGAACTCTTACCACAGCCACACACTCCAAAAGGTGGGTACAATTTACAGGCTTAAAAATTAATTGGCATGCAAAATATTTGCAGTATAGGAACAAAAATACTAAAAACCAAAAAAGGGAATAAATAGAAGAGAAGTTGTTTGGATTTAAACAAACAATCAGAAACCTGCTGTCGCCAAATCAGGCTGAATCTGCTCTGAGTCTGGTTATGGTATGTACATGTGTACAATCCATTCCACATGGCCTGCTGTACCCTGTCAGGTTGATGTCTCAACAGTCTCAACATCGGTGACATGCAGAAAATAGCAAGAGCACCACAGAATTAACCTTCTCTTTCAGCCAAGAACATACTTTCAATTTAAATAGGTTTGGTCCAGCGAAAATAACTGGCATCATTAAGCATGCTGTCTCTTTTAAATAGCTTCAGTGGCTTCCATTGACGGCAAAACCTTCACTGTGAAATGAGGAGAAACTAGATAGCCTGTCTTCCGCCCCTGGGCTCCGTAAGTACAGCCTGCAGGGTCGCCTGAGTCCCCTCTCAAAGCCTCCAGACAGGGGCTGCGCTTTTCTCTTCACTGACAACTATTACCAAAGATGCCCGCGTGACAACAGTCAAACAATGAGCACTCTGTTCACTTCGCCAGGCGGTCGGGGCTACGTGGAACCACACTTAAGGATGAATGTGATCTAGAACCGATATTTTGCATTTATTTGAGAGGGAAGAGAACTATGAGAAAGAGGTGAAGAGAACAGATGGTTTACAGCTCGAATGCATTGAGAGATAATCTGTTTTCACCCCCCCAGTACCCTTTCTCTGTCTTTCTAAAGTGATCAAAGTTGAAGCCTCCTGAGGCCTCTGGACTGAGCTGAAGTCCAAGGGTTCGCTCTTCATCCAGTGTCTCTCCGTGCCAGTGGCCCCACCCACCACCTTCTGTTTCATATGATAATTAACGGAGCCTTGGCACTGTGGGTGGGGGGTGTTCAAAGAAGAGAAAAGAGAGTGTGTCTGAGAGACATTAAGCTGTGTGTGTGTACATGTGTACTCACAGGGAGTGAAGGCTGTGGAGGTGCTGGAGCGCCTCGCGGGGCACCTCCTCAAGGCGATTGTTCTGGAGCATGCTGGAGGGAGAGGGAGAAGGCAGAGAAAAGGCCGTCAGCTCTAGCACGGGATGTGTATGAGTGCAAAGGGGCCCACCATTCAGGAGCAAGAGGATCGCCAAATACTGCCCCAGAGGATTGCCAAATACTGCCCCAGAGGATCGCCAAAATCTGACCCAGAGGATCGTCAAATACTGCCTCAGAGGATCGCCAAATACTGCCCCAGAGATCGCCAAATACTGCCCCAGAGGATCGCCAAATACTGCCCCAGAAGATTGCCAAATACTGCCCCAGAAGATCGCCAAATACTGCCTCAGAGGATCGCCAAATACTGCCCCAGAGGATCGCCAAATACTGCTCAACAGGATCACTAAATACTGCTCAAGATGTGTTCACTCTGCTGTCTCCATCACTGGCTCACTCACAAACTCACTCACTAAAGTAGAGCAACTCTCTCACAAGTGGGCCAGTCTACTGAGCCTCTGCACCTGTTCTGGCACAAACCCTCTGCCCCAGTGTTCTATTCTGCCCCAGTGTTCTATTCCGTCCTAGTGTTCTACTCTGCCCCAGTGTTCTATTCAGCCTCAGTGTTCTATTCTGACCCCGTGTTTCTATGTATTTTCTTTTTCACAAAGGTCCAAACAAAAAAAATTTCATTTATTGGCTCTACTCAGTGGCTGTGATGGTAGGGACCCCAGCTCACACGTACCTATACACAGACATGAACATTCACTCACAGCACTTGGAGACTGACGAGCCCATCAAATGCTCCTTTAGGAACGTCTCTGAGCTGGTTCCCTGCTAATCGCCTGAACAGGGAAAAGAAGGAACGTGAGGGGAGAGGACATTAATCGTTAATGCTCCAGAACGTTCGCTTTGTATATACCCTTTGTTTCATGTCTATGATATGATGAAGTTTGTTTGGATGCATATGTATGATATGGACATATGGTGTGTAAGGCCCGTACAATGTCTTAATGTCACCAATACTCTAATTTTCCTCTCATTTCCACTGTTATAAGTGTTATGCAAACTTCAAAAAGCCGTAACGTGGCATCATTATGAGAGGGAGAGAGCATGCCGAGGACTCCCAGAATGCCTTGCGTCTCACACAGACAGGAATTAGTTCAGATTAATGTTTTAGATGTTTAATGTGTAGTTTTAAACTGGTGCATGTGTGTGTGTGTGTTTGTGTGTGTGTGAGTGCTTGGTTTATTTAGTTTGTGTTCTTATTACTTTTTATTAGTGTTAGTAGAGTTACTGTCATCATCTTGTAATTTTCTGTTTATAATTCTTGCCTGTTTAATCACTAGTCCTGTTCTGCATCTGGCTGTGTGTGAGGCTTGTTAAAATCGTGGCCAAGCTGGCAATAAAGAGCTTGTTGCTAAAACAGAAATATCTCTTCACTCTTTGTGCTCATGCTGTAATATTTTAAGGGCTATACCACAACTTTGGAAGCCACGTGTAAAACTGAGACAGCGATGACCTCACGCTCGATGAACGTGCTGGATGGTGTTTGGTGGAGTGTCACACTGACGCTCACTCATTCCTTCACACTCAGGTGAGGACGCAGTTCTCACTGTGAGATCCTCTCTGCAGTGCAGAGGCATTTGCCCCCGCAGGACATTTGCCCCCAGTCAGGATAATGCAAACCAGTCAGGATAATGCAAATGGACAGTGGACAGTGTTAAAGTTGTGTCTCTCCATGGTGGACAGTGTTAAAGTTGTGTCTCTCCATGATGGACAGTGGACAGTGTTAAAGTTGTGTCTCTCCATGATGGTCTCTCACATGACTGTGCTACGAACATGTTTCTGCATGACGGTCTCTCGTTTGTAGAGTGCTAGAGACGTGTCTCTCTATGCCAGGGACACCTTTTCACCTTTCCACCTCTTCCAGTCAGGCTCAGAGTCCGCCAGACCTGCTTATGCCAGTGTTACATTCCACACCATGTCGAGAACCATGGCAGGAAGGAGGCCAAGCTCTGAGCTTACCCAGCATGCCACTGGTTGAGTCCTAACGCAACAGTGCCATTTGTTGCGGGGACGTGTTTTGTCGTGCCCCTTGCGAGAAAACCAGCAAGGGGAGAAGAGCTAATGAATGAGGACACATCCAGCCCAGACGAACCTGCTGCTATCGGACTGACCCGGTGCTCCTCACCTTAGAGGCCTTCCAGGAACATCTCAGCTCATATCCCTCACAGGACAGTTTGCTCTGGATAGACATGAAAGCACAACTGCTGCACCTGAGCACACTGCACTGGGAGAATTTGTTCTCTCTCTCTCACTCTCACGCTTGGTCATCCCAGCTGTCGGTTATGGGGTCAGACAAGCAGCTACAGAGAGGCCACAGTGAGTGTGGCAGAGAACTAGTGACGCCCACGGTCTGTTTGTCTTTTTATCAGGCATCAGGAATGAGTCAGAATTAGTCAGTATGACGCGCATTTGAGTTTTAGAAGTATTTTATTCCCATTTTATTATTGTTGTTCTTGTTTTGTTGCTATTTGTTAGGGTTGGTAAAAGCATCAAAGCTTTTTTCAATCAATTTTTATCAATCATCAATTACTGGTGTCACCAGATGTAGCTCCTTGTGCAGAACCCTTTCACCAAAGTTACTTCTAAAAGTATATGATAAATCAAAGTGATAGCCCAGAATGTCCTGGAACGTCCTGGGTCATCCTGAGACGTCCTGATGGACCATTAATGATGTGTTCAAGATCATCTGCTTTGGAAGCTACAAACACACACACACACACACACACACACACACACACACACACACACACACACACACACACACACACACACACACACATTTCACAGTGTAGATTATGCTCTGTCTAACAATCCATGCTTTTATGTTGATTGTTTTTTTTTATGCCAAAGCCATCTCTGATGTTTGTGTCCCAAATGGCTTGTTTGGTTTTATCTGACCACAAAAATCAAATAACCGATATTCAAGCGTGCAGGCAAAGGATTTTAAATGAGCTTTCCTCATAATCCTGGTGCCTCTGACTCACAGCCAACATCTGCAGCACTCCAGCTGTCTTCCCTGGCAAGCAGCTACTGGTTCAGCATGCCTCTTAAAGCCCTCTTTATTATGCGGTGAGATGTCCTAATCACTACAATTCTACCTGTGCCGTGAAATCTGTGTGTGTGAGGGGAACTCCCCCTGTGAGACACACCGCATCTTGATACTGCTCACTCACGGCACATCGTGCTAGCATGCTGCCTTATTCATAGTATTATTGTATTGTTTGTTTCCCTTGCTGTGAAACTATAGTGTGTGTGTGCACACGTGTGTGTGTGTTTGTGTGTATGTATACACACATGTGTGAGTAGATGGGTGGATCATACTCACACATATGCGTGTGTGTGTGTGTGTGTGTGTGTGTGTAGATACATACATGTGTAAGTAAATGGGTGGATCATACTCACGCCTGTATGTGTGTGCATGTGTGTGTGTGTGTGTGTGTGTGCGCGTGCGCGTGTGTATGTGCGTGCGTGTGTGTGTGTGTGCGTGCGTGCGTGTGTGTGTGTGTACATGAGTGGATCATACTCACAGCTCCTCAAGAAAGTGAAGGTTGGTGAAGGCTTTACTGGGCAGCTGACTAATGTTGTTCATGCTCAGGTCACTATAGAGAGACAGAGAGAGAGACAGATAGAGAGAGAGGGAGGGAGTCAGACAGAGGGAGTCAGACAGAGAGACAGAGTGAGAGACACACAGAGAGTAAAAGATGATAAATAGAGAGCAATTCTGACATTACTTTTAGAAACTGAACCGTGCTGTTCAGACACCACTTGTGTCTTGGTGACCCACCAAACGTGATGTGGATGTGCTGACTCCCACACAACTGGAGACAACTCTCATAAAACTGGAGTTATTCCTGTAGTTAATCCTCAATAAATGTATTTATCTTCTCTTGTGAATATAATTGAGCTGAAATCTATAAATCATACTGTATCAATTAATTTAACATATTTTTAAACATAATTTTACACTCCTTTAAATGAAGTTTTCTAATTCCATTTTCTTTTTCCTCTTATACATTTTGTTTGTAAAGCACCTTGTGTAAGCAACTTTTACATAGCTCTGAAAGTCTACTGGACAATAATTGTTCAGGTATCTTCTGAAATGAAACTTACGTGAGAAAAATCTTGATTAAAACTCTTCAAAGTCAGAACTACGACGTGTCATAGCAACAGTTTATTTCTATTTGTGTCACATCGTCAGTGTCCGTAGCACACCAAAGAGTCTGCTTGTACCCAACCCGAACAGCAAGGAGCCAGGAGTCATCGCGGCCTGCATGAACTAGAACAAGTCCAGGAACAACAGCGCACGTTGCCTCAGGAAACGTGTCAGAGCATCACAGCAAAAAACTGAAAAGTCACAGAAAACACCAAGATGTGCTTCATGATCCAGTATGTCCATGTCAACAGTCTCCATGTCAACAGTCTCCATGCTACCTTCAACACCTGCTATGAGTGACAGCTCCCAACATCCACCTGCTTATCCAGACTTCCGCCAAGCTCTCAGACTATAAACCATGCTGTTTGTCAATGTAGCTGGTTAGTTTCCTCTCCATCAACAACAGCTGCTTCCCGCATTGATTAGATAAACAGAACTGCTGCACTGGGTGTCGTAAAATCTTTTCATCTGCAGTCCACCTGCCCTGCCCTGTCCACCTGCCCTGTCCTGTCCACCTGCCCTGCCCTGTCCACGTGCCCTGTCCTGTCCACCTGCCCTGCCCTGTCCACGTGCCCTGCCCTGTCCACGTGCCCTGTCCTGTCCACCTGCCCTGCCCTGTCCACGTGCCCTGCCCTATCCACGTGCCCTGTCCTATCCACGTGCCCTGTCCTGTCCACCTGCCCTGCCCTGTCCACGTGCCCTGCCCTATCCACGTGCCCTGCCCTGTCCACCTGCCCTGCCCTGTCCACATGCCCTGCCCTGTCCACGTGCCCTGCCCTGTCCACGTGCCCTGTCCTGTCCACCTGCCCTGCCCTGTCCACGTGCCCTGCCCTATCCACGTGCCCTGTCCTATCCACGTGCCCTGCCCTGTCCACCTGCCCTGCCCTGTCCACATGCCCTGCCCTGTCCACGTGCCCTGCCCTGTCCACCTGCCCTGCCCTGTCCACGTGCCCTGCCCTGTCCACCTGCCCTGCCCTGTCCACATGCCCTGCCCTGTCCACGTGCCCTGCCCTGTCCACCTGCACTGCCCTGTCCACCTGCCCTGCCCTGTCCTGCTGCCGCGTGTGAGCTGGACTCACTGTTACATGGGGCATGAATAACTGGTCCAGTCTGAAATCTGCCACACATTCTCACTGCCACACATTAAAATGAAGTTTAAGATCATTAACCAGGAGGTTCTGCCCACAGCATCTTGCTCTGTGTTTACAGTTCATTCTAAATTGCAGCTCAGAGCTAATTTTAGGAGGAGCTCGTTAATGGAGACAAACGAGCAGTCCTGCAGCGGACGCCGTGACGACCCCAAGACAGAGGGCAGATGCCGTGATGACCCCAGGACAGAGGGTGGGGTTTAGATCACACAGCAGCTCTGGGGCGCCTCTGGGTAATGAGTGTTCATGTAGCAGAGCAGGTCCTGGTGTTTCCTGGGAGGAGAAAGACCTGGGGGGAGGGGGGGGGGGGGGGGGGGGCACCAGAGGGGCAACTGCAGCGCTCCTCCGTGTCTTTCCCAAGGGTCTAAAGTATCCAGGTGCAGGGGGGCTGAAGTGAATTACTGGGCACCTGACTGCTGAAGGGTAGATGCCTGTTCAAAGAGGCTGATGGTCTCACTCTTGTGGTAGACTGTCCGCCGTCCTAAATGCGAGGACAAAGGACGGCTTATTTCCTCCCGGTTACTCACTGTGTCTATGTGAAGCTGTAGGATACCTGTCAATCTTATCAGATGGATAAAATTGTTAGGTAGCATACAGCCTCGAAACCCTGTCTGGATCCATCTGAATAGCCGACCAATTCATGGAGTCACTGTGTCTGCAAGGTACACAAAGCAGAAACAGAACAGACAGAGGCTTTGTTTGTTTATGGCCACTGCAATTAAATGCACAGCCTTGGGACCCAGGGGAGCTGGAGAGGACAGCAGCAGAGAGCAGGCGGTGTGTCGTGGGCCTGCTTCATGCCAAAGAGACTGTCAAAATAAAGCAAAGTGAAACACTCATCTAACCTGTCACCCCTGCATCTGAAGTCTTAGCCCAGAAAATAATATGTGAGATGAAGTCTGGGAACTTGTAAAACAAAGTATGATGTGTGTGGCAGTACGGCTTGGTGTTCGGTTACACGGCTTTAAAAACCTGCTTCTGAGTGGAATAATGAATCAGTGTGGGCTGAATGGGGCTGTACAGGTCTCACCTCCCTGCACCTGCCACACCACCAACATCTGCTAGCAGAGCAAGAAACGAGACAAACAAGTGTCTCAAAAATACAAGCACACACTGGTGGAGGGCTGGGGTGGTCCAGGCTGGCTGGTTGTGGGGGGTAGGGGTGGGGCACTAGGACCAGGCTGGCTGGTTGTGGGGGGTAGGGGTGGGGCACTAGGACCAGGCTGGCTGGGTGTGGGGGGTAGGGGTGGGGCACTAGGACCAGGCTGGCTGGTTGTGGGGGGTAGGGGTGGGGCACTAGGACCAGGCTGGCTGGTTGTGGGGGGTAGGGGTGGGGCACTAGGACCAGGCTGGCTGGGTGTGGGGGGTAGGGGTGGGGCACTAGGACCAGGCTGGCTGGTTGTGGGGGGTAGGGGTGGGGCACTAGGACCAGGCTGGCTGGGTGTGGGGGGTGGGAGTGGGGCACTAGGACCAGGCTGGCAGGGTGTGGGGGGTGGGAGAGGGGCACTAGGACCAGGCTGGCTGGGTGTGGGGGTGGGAGTGGGGCACTAGGACCAGGCTGGCTGGGTGTGGGGGGTGGGAGTTGTACTGAAAAAAATTTTTCACAAGTTAGGTGTAAGCCAAGCTGATTGATAAGATTGCTAACACTGCAGTCCTGCCAAGATTGGCTGAGTGAGCGTGACTAGTTTCAAGTGTTTTATGATGACTTTGATATAGTGCTCCATCAGCACATGGTCTTTACACACTACTGCACTGTGTGAATTAGAGAATGACGACGAGTGTACAAGAGACTTAGGAGTGGATGAACCCAGTCTAGTGTTTCCGATGTTTCAGATGTTTTAGATGTTTTAGATGTCTTCCTGTTTGTTTCAAATTCTCATTTCTAGTGCAGTGAATAGTCATAGTTTTGAATTTGAATTCTTTTATTAGTCCGCACTAATCCACTGCAGTTTTCTTCATCAGGGTTCTATGTAACATATTTTAGATTGAGGGTTTTATGATTAGTTAAGGATCACATTTTTAGGGTTAGGGTTTAGGGTTTAGAGTTAGGGTTTAGGCGGCAGTTAGGGATTAGGGCTTTAGGGTTAGGGTTTAGAGGTAGGGTTTAGGCTTCAGTTAGGGATTAGGGCTTTAGGGTCAGGGTTTAGGGTTAGAGTTAGGGTTTAGGCTGCAGTTAGGGATTAGGGCTTTAGGGTTAGGGTTTAGGGTTTAGAGTTAGGATTTAGGCTGTGGTTAGGGATAAGGGCTTTAGGGTTAAGGTTTAGAGTTAGGGTTAGGGTTTAGGCTGCAGCATTTTGTTGGGATTCACATGATTTGCAAGTAAAATAGACACTTAAAGGCTTTTTTGTGTGTCTCATGTGGCAGCCTGTTCTTCATCCTGTTCTTCAGCCTGTTCTTCTGAGTTGTTTCTTAGAGGGTCTAATCCACTAACCAGTAAATAGCTCCGCCACTGACTGGAACAGATGTTTTCTGGACAAAATCACAAGCAGTCTAATTAAGCATGTGGACTTCATGCCAGGCTGATCAGCGTGGGCAGGGAGAGAGGCAGGCTCTTCTCCCCCTGCTCCTCCCTCTCTGCTCTTCTCCCCCTGCTCCTCCCTCTCTGCTCTTCTCCCCCTGCTCCTCCCTCTCTGCTCTTCTCCCCCTGCTCCTCCCTCTCTGCTCTTCCCTCTCTGCTCTTCATTCTCTGTTCTTCTCCCCCTGCTCCTCCCTCTCTGCTCTTCTCCCTCTGCTCTTCTCCCTCTGCTCTTCTCTCTCTGCTCTTCCCTCTCTGCTCTTCCCTCTCTGCTCTTCTCCCTCTGCTCCTCCCTCTCTGCTCTTCCCTCTCTGCTCTTCTCCCTCTGCTCTTCTCCCTCTGCTCTTCTCTCTCTGCTCTTCCCTCTCTGCTCCTCCCTCTCTGCTCTTCCCTCTCTGCTCTTCCCTCTCTGCTCCTCCCTCTCTGCTCTTCTCCCTCTGCTCTTCCCTCTCTGCTCTTCCCTCTCTGCTCTTCTCCCTCTGCTCTTCTCCCTCTGCTCTTCTCCCCTGCTCCTCCCTCTCTGCTCTTCCCTCTCTGCTCTTCTCCCTCTGCTCCTCCCTCTCTGCTCTTCTCCCTCTGCTCTTCCCTCTCTGCTCTTCCCTCTCTGCTCTTCTCCCTCTGCTCTTCTCCCTCTGCTCTTCCCTCTCTGCTCTTCCCTCTCTGCTCTTCTCCCTCTGCTCTTCTCCCTCTGCTCTTCCCTCTCTGCTCTTCCCTCTCTGCTCTTCTCCCTCTGCTCTTCCCTCTCTGCTCTTCCCTCTCTGCTCTTCCCTCTCTGCTCTTCTCCCTCTGCTCTTCTCCCTCTCTGCTCTTCTCCCTCTGCTCTTCTCCCCTGCTCCTCCCTCTCTGCTCTTCCCTCTCTGCTCTTCTCCCTCTGCTCCTCCCTCTCTGCTCTTCTCCCTCTGCTCTTCTCCCTCTGCTCTTCTGTTGACCACATACACATTAAGCTGTATTTGAGATCAGAGTCCACACTCTTCCCTATTTAGTCTTGGACCCTGCTCCTCTCCAGGAGAACTTATATTTTATTTTTATCATTTTTATAGCACAACCCTTTGAGACCGCAGAGGAACTGTATTAACAATAAAAACCTACATGCTCTTCTCCATCTGCTCACAACTGACTCACCACATGTGTGTTCACACTCACAACTGACTCACCACACGTGTGTTCACACTCAGACGGACTCACCACACGTGTGTTCACACTGTCTGGAGTGAGCTGTTTCACAACACTGAAGCCATGTGTTAATACACATGTGAAATGTGAAAAGCCATGTGAAAATACACTTCTTGAAAACCTTGGCTAATAATTTAAATGTGTCCACAGATGAAATACCCTGAACAACTGCTCGATGATCGTCATGACATATTATTCAACCGCGTATGCATTCAGTTTTTCGTGGTGCGCAGGTGCGATACTTACAGGTAAGAAATGAAGATGCTCATTGCAGACGGAAGCGCTTGGAGCCCGAGATCCGCGCAGTCAGCTCGCAGAAACGTGCCGTCTTCTTCGCAGTGGCAAAGGTGAGGACAATCGCTGAGCCGAGCTCGTGGCTGCGACCACGACCCAGAGTCCGAGACCAAAACCAACAAGAGTATTAGAAACGTGCGCACAAGCGTCATCTTCACGGTAGTTCAAAGAACCAACAGAAAAGCCTTTAGCTAAGGTTTGCCCGTTTAAATAACTTATTCTACGTTCGCAAAATTACAGCGTATGTTTATTTGGACCGTGCTCGCATGGAGAGTTTTGTCAGCGTGTACTTTCAAGCTTTCCCTACGGTTTTCCACAGCCTTTCTCACCAACTGTAAATGGCCTCAGTGGTACAGTGTCTTTGCTTAGCTTGACGTCACTTTACACCTTTCAAAAATCAGAGCGCAGCGTGGTGGGCAGGGCGCTCGAGACACTCGAGAAGCTCAGGGAGAAGCACGCGGATCAGAAGTACGGCGCATATTTGTCAGTTTATAATCAGACATTTACTTTAAGTCGGAGTGGTTTTTATATATTAAGTACATTTTAGCACTGCTGGAAACCTTTATAATAATTGAAAATAACACACATACAGAGAGAGAGAGAGAGAGAGACTCAGCATAAACAAATCAGCATAAACAAATAGGCCGACATTATCTGTTGTAATTAACAAAAAAAATTTATAGTATTACAAGAGAGTAATATTACCTGACAAATTGCCTTTTCCTCATTTCGTTTACTTGTTTAATTTTATTTGTGTGTATGTTTGTTTATTTTTTAAAACATACTAAAGTACACAATATTTCCAGCGAAATAGGACGAGAGAGGTTCCTCGTCAGCTGTGCAAGCAAAGTGTTTCTGTATATATAGGAGCAACAGTACCTGTTTAAATCACGACATTAATTCCATGGGGAGTAGTGTGTAGATTAGATATTGTACAATAGCCTATATACAATGTGTAATATAACATGCAATATTGTAACAGTGTTTAGGGCTGAAGTTTCTCTGGGAAAGTGGCAGATTCACGCCTCATTGGTGTCACAGACGTGGCTTTATGATGTTGTTTAGTTTGTTATCTGTTGGCCTAACCAGCACAACGAAAGGCCAAACGGCGTAAGTCCCCAGCACAACAGAAGAGAACCAGTCACAGTATACCGAGTGTGTGCAGCTCTGAGCACATGGCCAGGCTAGCAAACATAATCACCATAATGAATTAATCATACCAATAACACAGCAGACACATATATGTACAAGACAGACACATACATGTACAGGGACAGACATACATTAAGAATAATAATCAATAAAGAAAACAGATCCACCCTAGCACATTCATACACACACACACACACACACACACACACACACACACACACACACACACACACACACACACACAGCCTGTTAGGAACTTATTCACATTGCATGTTTTGAATTGCATAAGTTCTAAAATTATGTTTCTTAAAAATAGAATAGAAGAAAAGAATGGGGGGACACTATATTGCAATAATCAAACTGTGTTTTTCTGCCTCGATATTTTTCATGACAAAGCCAATTACCAAACCCGTCAGAACGTGATAAAGCTGTCATGACTGAGTAGTACTATCTTGCCCCCTAGTGGCTCCTGTGAAAAGTGACATACAGTTAATCCATTGACATTTAGACCACGCCCTAGCCCCAACTCCAACACTGATCAGTGGTCTAACGGTCTAACTACGCAATACGAAAAAATGCAAGATTTTAAATTAATTAAAAAGTGCACAAAATCTCTGTCATTTTTTGTCTCAACTTAATTACCAGGACCTCAGCAGAGACAGGTGTTTGGGTCCAGTGTTTTCAGTACACGCCTCATATATATAATCTACTTGCACATCATTGTATTCCATTTGTTTCATTGAAATGTCCCGAAAATGAAAGGCATTCTTGATCTTCCCTATTACACGACCCTATCATCAGTCCCTGGTTTCTACACTCTAATGCTTTCATGAATGCATGAAACAATGACCTTTATTTAGTTCTTCAATTTGAAGATATTATGTTACTAATGTGTGTGCTAGTGGGGAGTTAGGGTTAGTGTGTGTGCTAAGCACAAGTCCAGCTTCTGATGGGTAAAATAAATATTCCATCTTATATGAAGCAGCAATCTCAGTCAGGTCATAGACTCAGTCAGTCAGGTCATAGACTCATTCAGTCAGGTCATAGACTCAGTCAGTCAGGTCATAGACTCATTCAGTCAGGTCATAGACTCATTCAGTCAGGTCATAGACTCAGTCAGTCAGATCATAGACTCAGTCAGTCAGATCGGTAGTCCAGGTACATCTGTATTGCAGATAGATCGGTAGTCCAGGTAGGTCTGTATTGCAGACAGGTCTGTAGTCCAGGTAGGTCTGTATTTTAGGGCAATGTGGAAGATGACAAATGGAACACAGGGAGTCTTAAACTTCCACTTCTTGGATGAAGCTTGTGGTGACGAATGAGCTATTGTGAAAAATGGAAGTAAAACATAATAAATAAACCATGTATATATATATAAGTATTCAAATATAAGAATTAAATGCTTTCTGGATTTAAAATGTGTAATTGTTATGTACAAAAATATATAAGTGTTTTCCTTCCTCTCGCTCTGTATATGTGTGTAGGCATATGTGCACACATTTTTGTCTTAGATAAGACCATTTTAATGTTGTGTGTGTGTGTGTGTGTGTGTGTGTGTGTGTGTGTGTGTGTGTGTGTGTGTGTGTGTGTGTGTGTGTGTGTGTGTGTGTGCATGCCACTGTGTCTCTTTATCACAGGATAATCACAGGATGACTGCTGGCACCGAGAGTTTGTTTATGTACTCCCACAGATTTGCAAATTTCTCATAATTTGAGGAAATACGCCCAAAGCTCAACTTCTCCCCCACTCTGGGCAAGCGCGTGTGAACCAGCCCAGTCCAGTCAAACACGTCTTCCTTACAGCCAGGAATGTCCTGCAGATTTGTCAGCGAGCCCAGCAAAGCTACTCGGGTTTCCAAATTTGGTCATTTTCCATTGCTATAACCAAAACATTTTGATGAGATATCTTTAAACAGCACTACATCAACGCAGCCTCTGCCAAGAGTTAAAAACACTGTTCAGAGCCCTTCTCATTTCTCCCAGGAGCAGGAAGCCAAGCACCCTGTCTACAGTCAGCATGGCTAAAGGAAGCACCTTCACCAGAGGACTATGCATTGTTCTCAACATTCTGCTTGGGGTAAATGTGATGTATTTTATTCCTTCTGGCGATCATGAAGACTAGCCTGTGTTATGCCTGTGTTATGCCTTCATCCCGGTCAATTTTCTGTCCTCAGATCTTTGGGGTGGTCTTGCTTCTGTTTGGTGTAGCAAACAGTGTTAAAGTTGTGGAGGCAAGTAAAAGTGTCTTTGTGGTGTCCAATATTCAAGACCGTTAATCTGCTTTTGAACTGCAGACATACAGCCTCATCACAGCAGATCTGATGCTGTAGATTTGCTTCATTGGTTAGTACTGTTGATCACACTTGTTTCTCCCCACTGGACTGTTATGCAGCTACATAATGTGAGTGTGAATGTGACTGTAAGTGTAAATGTAACTGAGTGTGAATGTAGCTGTGAATGTGAATGTGACTGAGTGTGAATGTCGCTGTGAGTGTAAACATGACTGAGTGTGAATGTGACTGTGAGTGTGATTGTAGCTGTGAGTGTGATTGTAGCTGTGAGTGTGAATGTAGCTGTGAATGTGATTGTAGCTGTGAGTGTGAATGTGACTGTGAGTGTGAATGTGACTGTGAGTGTGAATGTAGCTGTGAGTGTGAATGTGACTGTGAGTGTGAATGTGACTGAGTGTGATTGTAGCTGTGAGTGTGAATGTAGCTGTGAGTGTGAATGTGACTGTGAGTGTGAATGTAGCTATGAGTGTGAATGTGACTGTGAGTGTGAATGTGACTGAGTGTGATTGTAGCTGTGAGTGTGAATGTAGCTGTGAGTGTGAATGTGACTGTGAGTGTGAATGTGACTGTGAGTGTGAATGTAGCTGTGAGTGTGAATGTAGCTATGAGTGTGAATGTGACTGTGAGTGTGAATGTGACTGTGAGTGTGAATGTAGCTGTGAGTGTGAATGTAGCTATGAGTGTGAATGTGACTGTGAGTGTGAATGTGACTGTGAGTGTGAATGTAGCTGTGAGTGTGAATGTAGCTATGAGTGTGAATGTGACTGTGAGTGTGAATGTGAGTGTGAATGTGACTGTGAGTGTGAATGTGACTGTGAGTGTGAATGTAGCTGTGAGTGTGAATGTAGCTGTGAGTGTGACTGTGAGTGTGAATGTGACTGTGAGTGTGAATGTAGCTGTGAGTGTGAATGTGAGTGTGAATGTGACTGTGAGTGTGAATGTGACTGTGAGTGTGAATGTAGCTGTGAGTGTGAATGTGACTGTAAGTGTGAATGTGACTGTGAGTGTGAATGTAGCTGTGAGTGTGAATGTAGCTGTGAGTGTGACTGTGAGTGTGAATGTGACTGTGAGTGTGAATGTGACTGTGAGTGTGAATGTGACTGTGAGTGTGAATGTGACTGTGAGTGTGAATGTAGCTGTGAGTGTGAATGTAGCTGTGAGTGTGAATGTGACTGTAAGTGTGTTTTTACTCTTGAATTCTAGGATGGCTTTGTGAGTGTGATCCTGAGTGTGGGGTTTGGCCTGGCTACTGTTCTGCTCTCCATGCTGGGGGTGTATGGGGCATACAGAGAGCAGGTCCTGGCGCTCCTTGTGGTTAGACAACATCCCTACAACTCCATATACACGCTACACAAGAGAAGTGCAAATGAACTTTGTGTCACTGTGTCTGTGAGCATGTTTCTGTGGAATCCTCAGTTAAAATAACTAGAGTTGGTTTGAATTTGCATGCAGATATCATAATTTACTCCAAATGACGAAGGCAAGAGACACACTGCCTGTTTACATTCTATAACCTGTTTGTGCTCTATACGTGTCATGCCAGTATATCTCCTATATCACCTTCTCAATATTTTCTGAAATATAAGCAATAATTATTGACTTTCGTCACATGACATATTGATATTTGTCACATCTCTTGTGAGATCATATCTCTGTTCATTTATTGGGGACCCAAAGTTGAGTGTCATTTCTAAAGAGACTAGATCAGAACAACAAATGTGATCTGGCTCAGGCAGAAAGGAGGAGAGAGGGAACCTACACTGGCACATGTACTTTCTGTTGATTCACTTGCATCATCTGACAAATAAATGAAAAAATAAACAAACAAAAACTATGAATACCTAATGTAAAAGAATGACAAACTCAGAAACGTACCGAGTGTAATGTGCCAGTGTTTTGTGTGTTTGCTTTCTCTTCATAGTACAGTGTCTTAATGGCGATTGAGTGTATTGTTCTCATCGTGCTGGCGATCATCGTGACTCTCACTCAGACGCAGGTACACTCCTCTACTCCTCCTACACTTACCAGTCCTGCTCTGCAACACCAGCTGCTACATTTTCTGTATTAGGTTAACACAAATCTTTGCTGTTTAATCAGAAAGAGGCCATTGAGCGCGACTTGGACAAAATGATCCCACTTTCTCAAGCAAATGCCTCTTCCAAGCAACGAATGGAAAAAGTCCAGCTGGAGGTAAAAGAATTAGTACTAAACCACATCACCCTAACCCCATCACTATTACTGATCCCACCACACCACTACACCCTAACCCCATCACTAACTAATACTGATCCCACCACACCACTACACCCTAACCCCATCACTAACTAATACTGATCCCACCACACCACTACACCCTAACCCCATCACTAACTAATACTGATCCCACCACACCACTACACCCTAACCCCATCACTAACTAATACTGATCCCACCACACCACTACACCCTAACCCCATCACTAATACTGATCCCACCACACCACTACACCCTAACCCCATCACTAACTAATACTGATCCCACCACACCACTACACCCTAACCCCATCACTATTACTGATCCCACCACACCACTACACCCTAACCCCATCACTAATACTGATCCCACCACACCACTACACCCTAACCCCATCACTATTACTGATCCCACCACACCACTACACCCTAACCCCATCACTAACTAATACTGATCCCACCACACCACTACACCCTAACCCCATCACTATTACTGATCCCACCACACCACTACACCCTAACCCCATCACTATTACTGATCCCACCACACCACTACACCCTAACCCCATCACTAACTAATACTGATCTCACCACACCACTACACCCTAACCCCATCACTATTACTGATCCCACCACACCACTACACCCTAACCCCATCACTAACTAATACTGATCCCACCACACCACTACACCCTAACCCCATCACTAACTAATACTGATCCCACCACACCACTACACCCTAACCCCATCACTATTACTGATCCCACCACACCACTACACCCTAACCCCATCACTATTACTGATCCCACCACACCACTACACCCTAACCCCATCACTAACTAATACTGATCCCACCACACCACTACACCCTAACCCCATCACTAACTAATACTGATCCCACCACACCACTACACCATAACCCCATCACTATTACTGATCCCACCACACCACTACACCCTAACCCCATCACTAACTAATACTGATCCCACCACACCACTACACCCTAACCCCATCACTAACTAATACTGATCCCACCACACCACTACACCCTAACCCCATCACTAATACTGATCCCACCACACCACTACACCCTAACCCCATCACTAACTAATACTGATCCCACCACACCACTACACCCTAACCCCATCACTATTACTGATCCCACCACACCACTACACCCTAACCCCATCACTAACTAATACTGATCCCACCACACCACTACACCCTAACCCCATCACTAACTAATACTGATCCCACCACACCACTACACCCTAACCCCATCACTAACTAATACTGATCCCACCACACCACTACACCCTAACCCCATCACTAACTAATACTGATCCCACCACACCACTACACCCTAACCCCATCACTATTACTGATCCCACCACACCACTACACCCTAACCCCATCACTATTACTGATCCCACCACACCACTACACCCTAACCCCATCACTAACTAATACTGATCCCACCACACCACTACACCCTAACCCCATCACTAATACTGATCCCACCACACCACTACACCCTAACCCCATCACTAACTAATACTGATCCCACCACACCACTACACCCTAACCCCATCACTAACTAATACTGATCCCACCACACCACTACACCCTAACCCCATCACTAACTAATACTGATCCCACCACACCACTACACCCTAACCCCATCACTATTACTGATCCCACCACTCCACTACACCCTAACCCCATCACTAATACTGATCCCACCACACCACTACACCCTAACCCCATCACTATTACTGATCCCACCACACCACTACACCCTAACCCCATCACTAACTAATACTGATCCCACCACACCACTATACCCTAACCCCATCACTAACTAATACTGATCCCACCACACCACTACACCCTAACCCCATCACTAACACTGATCCCACCACACCACTACACCCTAACCCCATCACTAACTAATACTGATCCCACCACACCACTACACCCTAACCCCATCACTAACTAATATTGATCCCACCACACCACTACACCCTAACCCCATCACTAATACTGATCCCACCACACCACTACACCCTAACCCCATCACTATTACTGATCCCACCACACCACTACACCCTAACCCCATCACTAACACTGATCCCACCACACCACTACCCTAACCCCATAACACAATTAAGCTAATCAGTACAAAATCAAATCAGTATAAATGTATGTCTTGAGCCATTATTTTTCCATTGCACAGGTTTTTCTTTTTGTTTTCAGAATAGATGTTGTGGCCTGAAAGATTTCTTGGACTGGAGAGAACAGGTCCCGCCTTCGTGTTTGTGTCCTCCAGACGACCAAACCAGACAACTTATGTGTATCCACACAAACAGAACCACTCAGGTAGATTCTGACATTTCAATCAAATTTAACATTATCAAGTTGGGAAGGAAAGCTAAAATGTTATCTACTGAAACAGCAATGTTCATCTCTTGTCATGTTTTTTGGATCACCCATGTATGTGCTATTTTATATATCCATGTAGTGTTGTGTATCATACAGGATCTGATGCAGATGGGTCAGACACACAGGAGACTGAGTCAGGACAAAATATGTTTTAGAAGATTTTATCCATAGATAGCTGACTGAACACCAACAAGGGCCTTTTTCAAAATTAATTTTATCTTATTATCTTAATCTTATCTAACTACAGCTCATATTTAAAAAACGCTTTAGGACTTTCAGATCTAATGAATTTCATGTTGCAGTGGAGGGACCATTAGTTCTTGTAAAGTAGAATATAAGCTAGGGATCCATTGACTCCATTAACTCCATTATAATTTTTGACTGGATAAGATTTTTTAAAGCAGGTGTTCATCTCTGTTTTGACCATGTGAACACCATGTGACTGCTTTTCGACATAGCAGAATAACCACCTGCATACTGGCCCAACAACATCTCCGCATACAGACCTCTATGTTTATGAGAAGGTAAGAGGTTAGAGGTCAGCGTGGTGACCTTGCTGCTTGTCACCCCCTCTGTCCATGCATTAATAATAAACACTCCCATGTTTCATGCTGACTTCCACAGACATGTGGACCAATCATAATAAAGCAAAGGATGAACACCTTGAAGATCCTGCTTGGAATTTTCTTTACTTTAGCAACTATAACGGTAAGATTCAAATGTATGGGCTGGTTTCTAATAACTAGATTAACAAATAAATAGATTCATAAAGCAAATTGCCAGCATGGCGATGGCAGTTTATGTGTGTAAAACCAGACCAGAATGTTCATTGTTTGAATGAAGCAGGTCAGTACTCAGGAATCTCATCCCTCTGCTCTCTGTCCTGAACTCTCTATCAATATTTGTCCTGAACGCTACATCAATTTTTCCCCTGTAGCCTCCAGTGAAGACACTCTAATGAGTGCAAAAGGCAGAAGAAATAGAAACTTTATGAAGAGCTTGACTCTCCTGCTCCCTCTACACTGAGCAGTTATGTAGGATCTACAGGCAGATATTGTTTTATCTCTGTATTGGTTAGGTTGTCTTATACTGAAGAAGTGACCTAATACCTTTTGTCTTGAACACTTCTGATTGGCCAGGCTGCTGCAGTGATAGTTGCTTTATTGCTGTGCTACAAAATCCATGCACAGTCGGCGATCACAGGCATCTCGAAGGACAGTGACAGCAGAAGAAAATATGAACTTCGGCCAGACGAGATGCCCTGACAAGGCAGAGCTCCGGGCAACATGGACTCCATCCTGCTCCTGACAGCTGTTCAACAGATTAGCACCTTTAGCGCTATTACTACATATGTTACAAATAACTTTTCACATGACTCTAAACCGAACCTCCTGCAGGCAAATTGTAAAGATAATTACATAAAGATGTTTTCATTAATAGTGTAAATGAAATGCATCCTTTCCTTTCCTAATAGAAGAACTATGAAAATTGTTAAATGTTTTATAAATGTTATCATATGTAACTGTTGGGTCAATCAAAAAAGGTTTGTGTGTAAATGATTCAGCCCCCTTTAAAGGGGTATACTGAATATATATATATATATATATATATATATATATATATATATATATATATATATATATATATATATATATAAACACTGGTAGCTTAGCCCGTCGTAGCTACTGTACACTGGGTAGTTTGTAATACATTTCCTACCAATAGCTTTTAGTGATATAAAAGAATGAAGCAGGGGAAAACATTTATGTTTATTATAGTTATTATATTGATTTGTATTAGATAAACAGTAAACAAGGTAGTAAACAAAGGCTTCATAACAATCACGCAGATGAAAAATCTCATGCAGGTTATTTATTTTATTGTATTTATTTATGACATAAATAGCATATTTACTGTATGCTGATTATGCTGATTATCACTGTTGCTGGTATGATTACTGACTGGGGACTACGTACTGTCACTATGATAAATAGCCTGTAATATAGTGATATTATAAGATATTATGTGCCAGCTAGCGCACCAGATGGTAGGCTGTAGTATATCTGGGCTCACGTGATGTCATAGAGAGAAAAACATTTATATTCATTGCAATACTGCTATACAAATATATTTGATTTGATTTGTAAAAGACACAGATTTATCAAACAAAGAGTTATGACAAAAGTGCATCTCTTTCTTTCTTTTTTTGGGGGGGGGGGGGTGCAAGGATCTAAATCATTTCAGTTACACAGAAGCACAATAAAGGTCATCCAGTGGAACTAAGAACTGGGAGCATTTCATACAGCTGTACATGTATAATAGAGATCAGCTGTACATGTATATAGAGATCAGCTGTACATGTATAATAGAGATCAGCTGTACATGTATATAGAGATCAGCTGTACATGTATAATAGAGATCAGCTATACATATATAAGAGATCAGCTGTACATATATTTATAAATAAATGTTGTACTTTATCTAATAATTATTTAATATAATCCAATAATCTAAGGTTAACAATAATAACAAATCATACAATTCATAGATTAAAGGGTGTGAGGCAGTAACATTGCAATGCAACGTCTTTGCGAGAATTTTCAACTCAATGGTTTATGTATGAGTACATCATCGGTTTACGGAACTTTATTCTGTTGTTACTTATGAGTGGCTCTCCGCACCGACGACGACCAGACGAAGTCACACGTTGAACTCCTTAGGTGTCACATTACACATCGTACCAGTGGCGACTCTAGGGTCAGACCTGTATGGGATCTGAGCTTCGAGGGATCAGAGTTTGACCACTCTTTGAAGGCGCCACACATGTCTACGCAGACTACACGGTTCGTACATTTTCGTCGTCCGTTCAGTCGACGGCGCTAGAAACGTCCTACCGGAAACACGTCCTTCCAATGACAGAGTAAAAATGGCGGCGCCCATGTGGATAGCTCGAAATGTTCGATTCTTGTCAAAAACAGTTCAAGACACAGCACTGAAGGTACAGGAATATTTACTTCATCATGTCAATTAGTGTGAGGTTATATATACGCGTAGATTCTGTATCATACGACATGAACTAGACAGTTAATCATGCAAGTGGTGCGGTTGTTTCATAACCCATCTTCTGTTTCACAGCTTTCTGCACATCGGCGTATCTGCACATTTCATGACCAGCCCGCACTATTACGGTCTGTCTGGATGCTTTTGAGTTGATCTTAACATGTGTGCAGTCATTATACTGCAGAGAGCAGCTGACCAGCATTAGGAGGTCAGATTCAGAAACATCGTTACAGAAGCAGCCCAGCCTCTGTCCTGGCTGAAGTCCTTATAACATACCATAACCTTTTTAGCAAGTCTATGTAGGCTACGTCTAATAGCGACGTATATATATAATTATAATCGTCGTGAGTTTTAAATTAGATTGTTATAGAAATATTATCTTCTCGTTGGTTTTCTCCTTCCTATTGAATACATGCTTTTTATTCTTTCTCTTTTTAAAGTTAAAGAAGTTAAGAAAACTGTATGATTTGTTTCTCAACATTTTGTAGAAGCCGTGTTGGTCCTGTTGGCCCTGTTGGTCCAGTGGCTTTAATCCACACTGGCAGTGTTTCTGCGTCTCTTTCCCCTCTTGTAAGTCTCCTGAAACGGGACCGCAGGCTTAATTCAGTGTAAACAGTTCTCAGTCTCATTCTCTGCATTTTTTCCTCTCATCATTTCTGTTTTTGCTTGTGTCCTGAAGATCACCGTGTCCGAGGAACCAGACACACTGTTCCAGGAGCTGACGGTGCTTGTGAAAGGTCATGACCGAGCCGTTCTGGACAGTTATGAGTTCTTTGCAACTCTAGCAGCAAAGGAACTTGGCTTAACACTGGCCAAAGTGTGAGGCACACATTTCTGTTATTTTATACATTTTGCAAAAAAAAAAAAAAAGAAATACAATATGGAGTGATTCCTGTGAGGTTTCTGTCTAGCACATGTAACATGTTGTTATTCCTGTGGTAGTTCTGAACCTAAGAGGAACATAGAGAGATTCACACTCCTGAAGTCGGTGCACATCTTTAAGAAACACAGAGTTCAGTATGAAATGAGGACACACTACAGATGTATAGAGGTGAGACTTGGTGCCTGAGACCCAGAAGGCGGGAAGCAGAATAACATATGGAAACGTTTGGAAGCCAAGAGGCTTGGAGAGTGGATGACCGTATGCAGCAATGTGCACTGTTTAATACAGATACTAGTCATTTGCAGATCAACACAAAGCCTTCATGTGTGTCAGATTCACAGGATAACGGGCTCCACTGCAAGGGTATACCTGGAATATATTCAGCGCAATCTACCTGAGGGTGTGGCAATGGAGGTCACCAAGGTAACAATCACTAGACATAAACACACCATAATAATGTAGAAAAAACTCACCTTGAAGTGTCTGGATTGTTAGGAAGCTGTAACATGTCAATATGTTTGAATTTGACCACAGTAAACTTCAAATCACTTAATGGAAGTCACCATATTAACTATTTCAGTAGATATAAACAGACTGTAATGTGTGTGTAGACAGGAGTTTCACTGGAAATTAAATGGCTTACTATATTCAGATTTGCATATTGTGATGTGTCTATAGACATACATTTGGTATTATGGAAAAAGGCAGCAATCAATGGAATTTTTTAGCAGTTATTATGCAGATGGTATGTCATGCTATTTGTAATGTAGCTAAAAACAAAGCTGTCAAATGAAATTTATTTGTATAGTGCTTTTCACAACACATGTTGTCACAAAGTGCTACAGGATTTACAAGGTTAAAAATACTATGGGTCCAAATCCCTAATGAGCAAGCCAAAGGTGACAGTGGCAAGGAAAAACTCCCTAGATGGTGGGGAATAGGAAGAAACCTTGGGAGGACCAAGACTCAAAAGGGAACCCATCCTCCATTGGGCGGCCCGTTAACACACAAATTACACAAAAACAAATTATACAGACGAATACACAAGTCACAAACAAATCACACAATCAGGCTAAGTATAAGGTAACTAGAATGAAAGTTCTGGGTGTTCTGTCATGGGTAATAGCATGTGAACATGGTCATGAAGCAGTGTGTAGCACAGCCAGTTAACTAACCGAGTACAGGGCTCTAGTCACATCATGCCTGTAAACCATCCATTCCAGTGCTGGTTGTGAATTGTATGTTTTTCCTTTCTAGACTGCTATAGAGAAAATTCCAGAGCATATCCAGAAGCCGATTTGGAGTGAGAAGGGACAGGAGGACCAAGCCAGCCAATGAGAAGCTCCTTCATCATCGTGTTTAATTGTGACATCACTGCAGTCTCTTTCTGGATTTAAATGGTGGAGAACGACTTCTGCTTCACGTTCTTTAATTTTCTTGTATTACCAACAAATAAAATAAGATGCCCTTTTGACACGTGTCTGATGTAATGTGTTTATTTCGACATGCAAGTTCACAATAATTTTGTTCACATTAAAATGTACAAACTGCTCTTTGCGTTATTATTACATTTGGGAAAAATGTCAACTGCGGTGGGTTTTTTTTCTGAATATAACATCTTCAGGGGGTTTTCTGAATACAAACTGCATACCTACCTAGGGTAGGTCCTCCTCATGTGTGCTTTGGTTTCTTTATTATGAAGGGGCTGAAAACGTGCCTATATTTGTGCTTAACAATAATGATATTAGACTTGGCAGAAAGGTTTTTTATACACTTCTGCACTGGCCTACCAAGAATTAAGAAACCAACAGGTTCTTAAAAACAAGGAAAACAATTTTTAATGAATATTTTAATAAATCATATTTGAAACAACTCACATTGCAACACAATCTAAATAAAATACCTTGCACACACACTGCCAGCAAAAGTGTTGAGAGCAAGGCTTGGCTTTATCTTTTCTTAATCAGGACAGTATGTTCCTGCAAAAATATAAATATGCCAATAAATAATTAGTTATTATAATAGTTATTAAATCTTAACATTTGTTCCTTATTTTCGTCAATACTTCCTTATAATTACACATGGTATTGCAAGTGTTTCAATTTCCAAATGTTAAGACCTAAAGCCATCATCAGCTGACTGTACCTCTCCTTGGTCTGACACAGTTTCATCCAGATGACCGTGAAGGAAAACATCCACACTTAAGTTGCCACACCATGAACTCCTAGGAGTTGAGAAGCACAGCGGGAGCAGCAAGAATATGCAGGTTCAGTGAACTACATCACTGGTCTTCTGCCTACCAGAAAACTGGAGTTCAAACTGTTCATTTGCAACTAATATAAGAATCAGACATCAGATAGGATGAAAAGCCTGTGTGTAAAACATCACACAGAAGGTCTAAGCCAGGATCTACCAATCACCAATCACAGTACAGAGATCAGACAGCACAGAGATCAAACAGATATCTTGCTGAGGCTCCCGGACAAACAACAGCACAGATCCATCTGATAGGACGGTTCAGGAAAGGGAAACAGATATCAGCCAATCCCCATATTACCTGCTGTGGGAAACCTGGTGAAAACGGTGTTGTGGCCCGGGCATGCCATTGTCACCTGATGACCTGCAGGGGGAGCTAGACACAAGGCACAGCACCACATACAGACTTACTTCATAATAAAGGAACATCAGTGGAGTACTGTCAGGACTGACACTTAAAACAGGTGGAATTTAAAAAGTGAGATTCAAGAAAAAAGAAAGAAACATATAAACAAAATTCTATTTTCTTGTCTTATATTTGTCTTTTATCTTTCTTCATACCTGAGGCCACTGGTTCTACAGTGTTTTGAACTGACCTGTACATGTGTACCATTTCCCAGAAATGATCATTTGCTTGTTTGAAATGTGTTTTACTGTGCGACACACTCATTATGTGTGTGAGATGCACTGCAGACGCACTGCAGACTAAAGCTGGGATGTGCTGTAGGAATGTTATTACAGAGCTGGTAAACAGGAGATGTTGTTCAGAGCAGCCTATCATCACTGTGAGATCCTTATCGGAGAGCTGGGGATGACATCATCGCCTTTCTGCATCCAGGACCTAAAATTAGAGCAGCACTCCATGTATAAACACAGACACATGGAGTGCAGTTGGACATCTGCCAAGTGCCTGCTTGGCTGGACTGGTTCATGTCTCTCATCTCTCCTGCTTTGGTTCTTTCAGCTCTGCCTTCTCTTGTTTGTGTGTGTGTGTGTGTGTGTGTGTGTGTGTGTGTGTGTGTGTGTATGTGAGTGATTCAAAGTACCTAATGCATCTGGAGCACATACACTGATGACTCATCTTACCTCATGTATGCGCGCTCACACACACACACACACACACACACACACACACACACACACACACACACACACACACACACACACACACACACACACACACACACACACCATATACAAAAGGAACAGAATAACCAAATTATCACCTGGTTGCTCTATTTACTGTTTTGTTTTTTAAATAAAAACTCTTGATAATCACATACCCATTTGTCCGGAACGCCACAAAAATTTGCTCTACAGAGTTTTTCTCCTGGCTTTTTTAGCCTGACTTGCACATTCTAATGGGGGTGAAGGTTGAATTCACAAACTCACTGCTCAAGAACTGAGTGCCAGGGACCAGTGATGTTGTACATGTAGACAATGCCTGTGAGATGAGGATCTGGACCAGGTACTGAAACACAGGTTAATGTGTCCTGAGGATCAGTGTCCAGTCTCAGCTGAAGCTTTTTATGACTGCCAATGTTCAGTTAATGATCCTAACTCTGATTCACTATAGTCGTTTCTTAACTTATTAGGTGTGTAGCGTTGTGAACCTACAGACACGTGTGCTTCTGCGTGTTTGTTTATGTGTTTTATCTAAGAGAGGCCTTGAACCGGGTTTGCGTGACTTGGGAGTTTTAGGCAAGAGATTCTGGAAGGGGAGGGTGTCCATACACAAAAGAAAACTCACCTTGGTTTTGGGGGATGGGGGAGTAACTCATCAGTGGGACGGGGGAACAGGGTCCTGCAATCACGTCCAGCTGCCATCTGAAAGGGTGACTATGTCCCCCTTCAGGAGACAACAACAATCAGTCCAGGAACACAGCACAGGCTAGGAGGAGTAGCCTCTACAATCAGTCCAGGATCACAGCACAGGCTAGGAGTAGCCTCTACAATCAGTCCAGGATCACAGCACAGGCTAGGAAGAGTAGCCTCTACAATCAGTCCAGGATCACAGCACAGGCTAGGAAGAGTAGCCTCTACAATCAGTCCAGGAACACAGCACAGGCTAGGAAGAGTAGCCTCTACAATCAGTCCAGGATCACAGCACAGGCTAGGAGGAGTAGCCTCTACAATCAGTCCAGGAACACAGCACAGGCTAAGAGGAGTAGCATGTACACTTAGTCCAAAAAATATTTTCCCCCAAAAATTATTTGCATTTTTCTTTTAACAATATTTACAATTGCTGTAATGTTCAATGAATTAACTGTAAATGTGTTTCCATTATAAGTTTTTCTTTGAATGTCCCATATGTCTCTTGCCAACATCAGATGGTAGTTAAATGTATGATGCCTGAACAGAATAATGAGAGCTTGTTGCTTATAGAATATTCACCTTCCTATTCCCATCAATTCACAATCATTTCAGCAGCAGGCTGAAGACAGAAGAATCCAGAACCCTCCTACCAAGAGCAAAGATGGAACAAAGTAAAACCAGCAAATAAGCCACAATGTGAGTGCCCCCATATTTCCTCATAGACCTCAAAAAAGAGAGATGTACGATACATCTTGGAATCCTGTGTTTAGCTGTCAGGTAACTTCAACAGCGTCAGCTTTCAAAAGATAGTGTCTAGTACACTCAGTTTGATTATTCTCAGAGCTTAATTTAAACGTTCTCTATAACTTCATGAACTTCTCTTTGTAACTTGTCCTTTTAACATCTTAATGTGTTTTCTTCGCAATGTTTGAACATTTTAATTTCCTATGTTGTGGAACATGAGATCTCCAAGCAGTACATGAAAATCTGCATTAATGTCGAAGACCGATATCTGTATCAATACTTTATATATACACACATAGTAATACAATGTGCAGTTTCACACAAAATATAAAAATGATGATTTAGTAATTTAATTTGTACATTCATAAATGACTTGATTCTTAGATAAAACATATCCTGTCATGTCAGTGTCCAGTTTATATTGGATCACTATAATACAGTCATTCTTTTAATAACTGGGCTTTCATGTTCTGTGTTTCAATAAAATGAGTAAAAAGGAGAAGTCAGTTTATTTTAACTTTATTTTGACTATGTCAAAATATCTTATAATTTTAACCAGCTCACATTCACAAATCCACATAATTTAGGCACAGTAGTAGAAATATAGTTATAGTGATAATACTGTAAACACAGTGATGGTTGTGAGGGCTGATCATGAATCCATTTATTTTTATTAATATAGAAGCAGCCATCAGGATGGACTGCTGGAGACACACAAAGACTCTTCCATATAATTACTTTCACTTAATTAAAATAGCTGCACATTTATGATATGAAGTAACTTTTAAATCATGAACACTTCACATATAGATCAGAGTCTTCACTCTGTAGATAACTGCATGGCGTTAGCTTCAGTTAATAAATACTGAGTAGTGATATCTAAGAGCTGTAGCACAGATCAGAAGGTGGTCCAGTTCTGCACTGGGGAACAGGGGCTATTGTGCGGTCATGAACTTTCACCTCTCATTCCTCACTTCTCTCTCATCCTCTCAAATTCTGTTTTACAAGTCACTGAGAAAGATTAAGGCTCACCGGGCTAGCACCACGCAAACTGCACGATGTTTCCAGGAGACAGAATTACCTCGTCTTAGTATACAGTTTAAAACTACGGGATGTTTATTTAACTGCACTGTAACTGTGCTTTAAAATCCCCTAAATGCCCCCTAAATGCCTCAGAGATTTCTTAATATTTCTTAATGTTTTTTAAAGTTAAAAACACAGAGTGTGGAGACTAGTAGAAGGGGGCAGGCATGTTGGTCTGGACATCAACTACTGGCATCATCTGAAAATACCCTGTGCTGGACAAAAACTTTTTTGTTTCACATCTTTGAGCTGCCTTAAAACCGTCGGCCACCAGGGGGCCCCGGCCAACGCTGACCCCTGCCTGAAGGCAGACGGGGAGGAGGAGGGGGTGGTCCACTGTGGTAGCTGCATGAAAGGATAAAATTACATATTTGGATTCTGGTGCTTAGCAAGAAAAGTGCCTGAAGCCTATTCTAATATCTTCCTATGAACCGCTGTGTTTTAAGAAATATAATAAATCATTTAACATAAAATAGGAATTCATGCATTATTCGCTTATACATTTATTCATGCCCAAAGCTAGGATAACTTAACTTATTTTAATCTTTAGTCTTCACAGTCTGGCTGAGCTATAACAGCACCAACACAGTCAGCTGTGTTCATTAACTGTCTGTTTGCACAAACAGGGACCTGGTTCTGGACGGAGTGAGTAGGGATGGCCCGGATGGATGTAGAGGTAAAGAGCAGGAGTGGACAGGAGAGGCATGCCTCTTACCCTCTGGGGCGGATCAGGTGAGGGGAGCAGGGTGGCATCATGCCCCTTCTTCTGGGTGGCAGAGGAAACCCTCTGAAACCAGGGTGTCCAGGTGGGGGGGGCAGGCCATGTCTGGAAAGCAAGAGGCAGCCATGTTCTCTGTGAACACCCCATTACTGAGAACACCACAAACCACGGACGTAAAACTAAGATTGTAAAAAACTAAGATTTCATCCTTCAAACATAAATCAGAGGTGTTTGGTTAAACTCCTAGACTGAAAGCTCCCAGATTGAAAATAATGCAGTACAGGCAAACTGTGTGTACCTGTGCATGGGTGGGTGTGGTCTCCTGAAGCACATGGGCGGGGGCAGGGGCGGACGGCCCATACGTATTGGCCTTCCTCGTGTTCCTTTCCGGCCATGCATGTCCGGATAGGGCAATGGTCTTTCCAGTCCCATCCTGAATAGAAACATCTGAATCGTGGGTGGAGGCAGGTTTCATAGCTCATGCAAAAGCACTTTACAATCAAACCATTAAGGTGGAACTTGAATATTCCAGAACGTTTTAGGATAACCTAATCGGGCCAAATCCGTTCATGAACCCATGATGGCTTCTGCTTCTGCCTCGCCCCGGTGGGCCGAACACTTTTGTCATCAATCCGCGTGCTCCACGCCCTCCACGCCCCATCCGGCCACCCTTACCTTGACCCCTGAACCCACGACCCCTGTGGAGATATCACACCTTGCTTGAGCTCAGAGCAGAACAGAACACACCTCACTCTCAAATGTGTGATAACCCGATTTCAATCTTCAAGCTCTTAAGATTGAACTCTCACCTGGATTTATTCTGCGGAGCTGCCACCTCCTCAGTATGTGTCTCCGAGTTCTCAGTTACATCCGTAACCTCAGCCACCTGTTCTCCTACATCGACCTCCATCTGATCAACAGCTGAAAGAAACAAACAGGTCTGTGTGTCAATCGCTCAGGACAAGCTGATGATTACAGGGCTCATTTGCACATTTGTATGAGACTGTCAAACTCAATTTGGAAAACTGGAACCCCTGACAATCTTGGATGAACTTTGACTATAAGATGTTTTCTGCCATCCCAATTAGTTTTTTTTGCAATAAGGATTTTCAAGCCTCTTTTAAAATCAGATTAGATTGGATCTGTATCAATCAATAGGCTACTGTTTACATACTGTTTTAAGTGTAGCCTACTAGCTACACTTCTGAATGTTGTACTGAGTGTACTAGCTGAATCTCTATATCTATATGTAGCCAACCACAGTCATATATCAAACCGGTTTTACTTGCCTTACGCAGCACAAGGATAGGTTTTTATGGTTTGTATATAATTTTATTTGCTTAAAGGATCGCCAGTTTATATAATTTTGTATCTCAGCATTTTAACGAGCTTTAATTCAACAGGCATGTTAGGAAACATATCGCCCTTCCGAACCTTAAACAGCCCTGGTGCGGCTCACCTTCGCAGGGATGCGGTTCATTATAAACGATGAAATCCGCTCCTGTAATGTAACATTATTCAAAACAACCTGTGCCATCATAAATAAGTCCCGGACATGAGGATGATTTTGTGTAAACAGCTGTAGATGGCCATGGTCAGTCGCCCCAGGCAGCGAAAGGTTGACACATCTAGCTGCAGGACTACATATAATATAGGCTTCACATTATATTTCCTAACGATATGCTTGCAGCTATAAGCGCATACCTATCATATAGATAAACACTTTCATAAACAATATAATTTAGTATAAACGGGTTCTTTTGAGCCATTAGCAGCCGGGCTAGTACTTTAGCTTCAAAGATGCGCACGCATCAGCGCAGCTCCGCTTACCTTGTGAGGGGAAACACTGCCAAACGACTGTGTGTGGATGTTTTCATCCGACCGGACGATAAATCGATATTTACAGCGATGTAGCTAGCGGAGTGCGTCTATATATTTACACTAAAGTGTAAAATACAGGCTTAATACGACCCATATGCTCACAGCTCCTTTACACGGCGGCTTCCGACGTGCCCGCAGACAAAGGCTGTGTGTTGGAACAGTTTGGGTCACATTGGTGTAGCCCCCTGATGCACATAGATACTTAATTCTGAGGGGTTTTTTCGTGCAACAGCCGTTTAGTTCACTTGGTTTTTTAACAACTTTGGCACAAGGTTGACGTTCAAAAGGACGTGGGTCTTGAAAAGCCTTTTGCAATTCACTAGCAACGAGGCCAGGCCTGTTTAGGGGACCTAAACACTGTTTTTTAAAAAGTACTCATGAGAAACGTACGCAATGATAACTAGAAAAAATTTAATATGGGATCTAGAGACCACCACCTGGTTACAGTCATCCAATGCACCTATGCATACAAGATCCTTGATCAGTCACTGATAACAGGGCCGGAGTGGGACACTTTTTCAGCCCGGGAGTTTCATGCCCAAATCCGGCCCAAAATTATTTTCCCTTCCCAATCGGCCCAAACTAGAGATTGACATGAGCCGGCCCATCGGGAATCCTCCCGAATCTCCCGATTAGTCACTCCGGCTCTGACTGATAAACAGGGTTGCAACTACATACTTTCTGAGGTGTATGCAAACATACTATCGTCGTCCCCCGTACTCCACCCCCCACCCCCACCAACTCGGCAAATAATTTGCCAGCATCGATTTGGAGCCCCCTCTAGTGCAGCACCCCTATGCGTCGCATACGCTGCATACCCCCTTTTTGCGCCACTGCTGATAAATGTACCGTGCTGCACAAGATTACTGCAACGTGCATGGTGAGGATCTGGGGTTTAACTGCTGGGGTTCGGATGAGCCGAGACTCCAATTGCAGTGGTTTTGCAATATTTTGATCAATTTAACACATTTATTTGTTTATTGGTTCATTAAGCAGACAAGACAACAGGGGAACTTTTGAATTTTATTAGACTCGACTTTACTGAAATGATAAAAGAAATCAAATATACAACAACTTCAGTAAGATTTTAAGATCAGTGATTGTGACTGTTGTAAATAGTCTTTATCCGATGTCTAATACAGAGAATTTGGCAAAATGAATAAAAATCTACAGAGGATTTGAAGCAGTGGCCAGAAATGGCACGCTGTCTGCATCTAAGCGCAGGGAAAACTAATGTTATACATTAGGAAGAATACAATATAGAATGAAAACACAGCATCTACTGTACAAACCATATCAGACTTCTTGAGTTAAAGAGATAAATCCAAAACCGTATCTGGTCTGTGACTCTCCCACTGACGTTTGCAGGACATACGCCAGACCGTAGATTAAAACTCAGTAATAAATGGTAAATAACGATTCACCACTGGCACTGCAAGTTCGCTACAGAACTACAGTATGCCAAACATGTCCATGATCCTGCATAAAGGAGTTTATTATGTAATTTCATTTTTTCAACGTATGGCAATTAAACACATAGGAAAATAAGGTAAACGGACAGCACAAATTGCCAGAACTAGTATTTACATCAGCATTACAGCACCAGACCCATGAAAGGGGCAATCTGTACAAGGGTGGGCTACAGTACACGTCATCCAAGTTGGTGATAATAAATTCTCCACTTAATGATCACTGTAAATAAAATAAAATAAAGATCGTCGCTTTATTCTTGGCTAAGAATGTCCGAGAGTTCTTTTATATACTCAATCGTGTATTTCAGCGTCTGGATCTTGGTCAGCGGTTGACCTTTCCGACTGTAGACGGGAGGGAGGTAGTCGCGCAGCTGGTGCAGCGCCTCGGCCAAACTCCTCATGCGCAGTTTCTCCCGCTCGCTCGCCTTCATGCGCCTCTTGGTCGACATCTTCGGTTTGGGCGGCTTCAGCTGCGCCCTCTTGGAGCCTTTCCTGCCATGCCCGTTATACGCAAAGTCGGTGAGCGTTTGGCAGTCGCTGGCATTTCTTTGGGTTTCGGGGGACGAACAGGTGGAATAAAAAGAGGACTCCGGTGATGAAGATCTGCATCTGAGCGAACCTTGCTGGTCTCCGAAGCTCGCGTGTTCGTCCCTCCAGTCCCACTGGGCCAAGAGCTTCGCGGTCACAATATCAACTGCCAAGTCACCATCCATTTGGACGAGTTCCCCGGGGAGGCCGTCCATGTATCTGTAGTCGCCTCGGGTGTAGAGCAAGTGTGCTGTGACAACTCAGGTGAGACTTTATACCAGCCGAGACTGGCCATTAGTTGATCTTACAGCTTGGAGAAGTTCAAAGACCTCAAGTGCGACGAACGACGTTCGTTATCACCGAGGTGTGAATATGGTGATAAAACCGGGTAATGCGCACGAGAAAAGAAAATAATTAGATTCCCCTTTTGTGAGAAGTAACTTTAAATAGACGTGGCGGCCATTCTCAGTTTAATGCGATACATCTCGGGGAAACGCAATAGACAAACGACACAGCCAGGAGGATGCGTGTGCAATACACTGCTTGGATCTGTAATTAATGCTGATGTAAACAGATGCGGTTTGTTTGTTATGGGGGGTGGTGGTGGACACGCCAGTTAATTGGCAAAACTTTTAAGTTTACATCCACAATTAATTATTACAATGTTATACATTTCCAGATTTTCCACCCCCCCCCCCCCCCCCCCCCAAAAAAAAAAATACGCCCACCGGGGAAACAGCAGCAGTGTCGCAGCTGCCAGCCGAACCCGTCTCATGTCTGCAGAGGTGCGCCAGATGTCACTCCCGATCAAGCAGCGCAGCGCAATAAACGGCGGCGTGTGACGGGACGTTTGCGCTCCTGACAGGGAGGAAGCGACACGTTTAGCAATTTACTACCTCGTTATTAGGCCAGGACTGCCGCTTTATCATTAAAACACGTCATTCTGGAGGTTCAGACACAATACAGCTGCTTGTCTTCAACGAACAACGTTGTTGTTGGTTTTTATACTTTGGCTATTTCTATGCAACCAGTTATAATGTCTAAACCACAGTAACATACGTTTTTGATAATAGATCTAGTTTTGTTACGAATCACTTCTAAAAGCAAAACAAATGAACACTAACATTTAGGGACAGTATTTTTTTCAAGTTTAAGTTTCAGTCTCTCCGCTAATGGCCGAGGGCTGTCTATAGAACAGTCTGAATCATCTCCACTGTTTCTACTGGACTTCTGTATCTGGGGAGGTGTCTCGGAGAAGACCACACAGAGTGGCAGCTTTGAGGGCTTTGTGGAGTCAGAGCTCTGTTTGGTGTGAACAGGATTTGGTCTGTGCGTCATGGGCATTACACTGCTACTGTTCTGCCTAATGAGCTGATGCAGAAGAGATTTTTGAGCGTTCCGCTTTTTGAATCTGGCCTTACTTTTGGGTGTGTTTTTCCTGTGTTCTGTTTTCCTGTGATTCTCCACATCGCTGGCCTCACTGGAAGAACTTTGCCTTCTACAAACACTTTTCTTACAAGCTCTCTGCTGATTTGTGTGCTGCAGATCAGTGGATAGACGGTCATAACTAGGGTCAGAATAGCTTCTCTGAGGCAATGCTGAAAACAGTGCAGAGTGTTTCGGTTTATCCTGTCTGGATATAGGAGGCTCTTTGGGCTTCTCTGTCTGTTTGACATGTGAGCTTCTGTCCTTTGACATGTGAGCAGCAGGTCTACTAGGACCTGACTGTTCATACTGTGCACAAAGAGGAACTATCTGACACTTAGTCACTGGTTGGCAGGAATTTGGCTTTAAACCATGACTTAAATCACCCAAAGTGGTTTCCTCAGATTGAGAAGCGGCACTCTGAAGAGTGGCTCTGGTTGGCTCTCCTGTGTGCAGAAGGTCACCAGACTTGATCATGTTCTTTAGAAGGAGCCTTTCTCTCAGTGGACATTCTTCAGACTGCAAAACTGATAACTTTCCACAGTCTGACCTAAGAACAGTGGATGAGCTACTATCTGATGTTCTGGCCCCTTCATCCAAGTAATTCACAGACCCCAGGTCAGCCTGGCTGCTATGAAGCTGGGAAGATGGGGAAGCAGTAAAGGATAAAGCCTCCCAGTCGATACTGCTCAGATGCAGCTGGTCAATCACCACGGACACAGAAGGGGAGCTGTGAGCAGAGGAGCCAGTGCCTGCAGGGCTGGTGCAGGCAGGCTGTCCTGTAGGGCAGTGCTGGGGGGTAGCTGGTGTATCTGCACCTGCTTGGATCTCCTTCCCGTTTGATGAGTGCGGCAGAGGTTCTGGTGCATCATGTATAATTCTGGGACTCAGGCCAGCTGTGGACTGCAGTACTGTAAACCTGTTTGGTTTCATCTGTGAGGATACTGGGGCTTCATGGCCCGATGAGGTCTGTAGAGACATCTGAGCAAAGAGCTGGGAGAACCCGTCGGGGCACTCGGTAGCCTTCTCCTCTTTCACCTTCACTTTCTTTGCTGCCGACAGAAAAGACGCAGACATATTGTTCATAATGCCTCCATATTACTGATATAGCTATAGCATTAAAACAGAGAAGTGGTACATTATGATCATTCAAGAATTTGATCTGATTGGTGCTACAAGTATCTGTTTAATCAAAATGTTTGAGAAAATATTCCTTTTTCATTTCTTTTGCTACATTTGGAAGCGACCTTAGACAAACAGAATTTTAACCATTAAATTATAGCTAAACAGATTAAACTAATTTATTAAACTCAGACTGTACGTCATGTATTTGTGTTTTTAGAGATATGAGTATGGGAGACAGTGATAGCAGATGTGGGTACGTTTGTGCACGTGTGTGAGCGATCAAGAGAGACAGTGTCTCAAGACAGTAGAACAGAGATAAATGGACTGAGCCTTCTGTGAAACACCCCGTGTTAATCAAAGCGTTTACGTGCTGAAGGACTGCTGGGACCTGACAGTGCAGGTGTGAAAGTGCAGCGATCCAACCCCCACAGGGTGTCGCAAGCAGTGTTCCATCCTTTGACCTCTGACATCACACAGAAGGCTTAACGACCCAGAAGCCATCAGGGCCGCCACGTTCCTGAACTGCAGTGCCGCAACCCTTACCCAGGGGCCCGAGACACCGGCTGGGGCTCAAGTCAGGCAGGAGAAACTATGACGTGTTTTCTCACACACACACTTATAGCAAATAACAGACAAATAACTGTCTGCTTTTGTTATTAAGGAAAATAAATGCTAAAAAATTGCCTTGCACTGCTGTGATTCTTTATTTCTGAAAATGAAAAACTCTGGTGTTTAGAATACTTAAGAGGAAAAAGTATTTTTATACCAAATGATAAGTGTTCTGGTGTTTTAGTTGCTATTACATGTTCAAGTTCTGTCATCGAGTTACTAGGACATATTCTGCTGTTAAGAAGCATCACTGAATTACATTTGTCCATTTTCACCTTTATTATATTCTGAGCTGTAACCAAGGTGACCCAACAGTGTTCTATGATGTTATGTGATATACAGCACATGCATCATGATGAGAAGAGATGTGGAGAGTACATTGGTGATACCGGTTTGATCTGGCGATAGCGCTTTGATCTGGTGATAGCGCTTTGATTTGGCGATAGCGCTTTGATTTGGCGATAGCGCTTTGATCTGGCGATAGCGCTTTGATCTGGCGATAGCGGTTTGATCTGGCGATAGCGGTTTGATCTGGTGATAGCGGTTTGGTCTGGTGATAGTGGTTTGGTCTGGTGATAGTGGTTTGGTCTGGTGATAGTGGTTTGATCTGGCCTTACGTTTTGATCTGGCAGCCTTGGCCTCGGTGCTGTCCTTGTTGAAGCGCTGTACGAGGTCTGGGTACGCCACCGAGAACAGATTCTCCTCTTCCACTGTCTTCACCACGTCTGGATCCTCTGGGGCACAGTCTTCAGGAAACACGTAATGATCTGCACATATTACACAGGCATCTTTAACATTACACATGTAATAAAAACATGTTATATATAATCCATATATATATATATATATATATATATATATATATATACTGCTCAAAAAAATGGAGGAAGGAAAAAGGAACACTAAAATAACACATCCTAGATCTCAATTAATAAAAATCTTTGAAATCAGTTGAAAACCTCTCATTTCTACCTGTTGTCTGTTCCATTTGCACAAGAGCAGTTGAAATTGATTTACAATCAGTGTTGCTTCCTATCTGAACACGAAGTGTGGATGACTTGGAGTTACATTGTCTTGTTTAAGTGTTCCCTTTATTTTTTTGAGTAGTGTGTATGTAATATATATATATATATATATATATATATATATATATATATATATATATATATATATATATATATATATATATATATATAATCTAGTGGCATATGAATGAAATGTAAACTCACTTATTGTTTTAGTGGAAAATACCCTTTAAAAAAAATACATTTTAAGTACATTTTTATTTATGATTTATGTTTTAAAAACTAATACACATGTTCCTCTTTAATTGCTGTTTTAGAATGTCTATAATGAACCTTTGATATTCAATCCCGTGTTCCAGTTTGCCTGGGTGTGGAGGTGGTGGGGGGCAAAGTTCACAGTGTCTAGAGGAAGCAGCTTTAGCACTTTAGGGTTGATGCATTTGTTCCGTCACCTGTGGTCCACAAATCACACCACCCACATCTACACCCAAGTTCCCTTCACAACAAGATACTAACAAGGCCAACAGTGACACGTGTCACACCTCTGCCCCTCGAGACAAGCAGCCCTGTCTGACAACAAATAAATACACATTGGAATTGAAACTTTGCAAAGCACATTAGCTACTAAATATACCTTACTTAAGAGATACCCACAACCACTGACCCCAGTAAGGACACGATGCTGTTTGTTATACTGTTACAGGCTGAAGATTAAGGAAGGCCCCTCAGACAGTAAACACTTCCTCCTCATTTCCAGACAGGAAATGTGGAACCCCACCTGGTTTCTTCCAGATGACTTCAAAGCAGGAGATTCCATTCCTTATTCGTCTCTTGTATATTCTGATAAACAAAAACAGACGTCACGTTGTGAATAAAGGAGTGAGGGGTGTGTGTTTACTTATGAATACAGGACTGCATGGTGTGTTTATTTATTTATGAATACAGGAGTGCGGGGTGTGTTTATTTATTTATGAATACAGGAGTGCGGGTTTGTTTATTTATTTATGAATATAGGAGTGCTGGGTGCGTGTTTATTTATGAATATAGGAGTGCTGGGTGTGTGTTTATTTATGAATATAGGAGTGCTGGGTGCGTGTTTATTTATTTATGAATATAGGAGTGCTGGGTGCGTGTTTATTTATGAATAAAGGAGTGCAGGGTGTGTTTATTTATGTATACAGGAGTGCAGGGTGTGTTTATTTATTTATGAATACAGGAGTGCGGGTGTGTGCTTATTTATTCATGAATATAGGAGTGTGGGTGTGTGTATTTATATACTTCCACTATTAATAATGGTTAACATAAGGAATAGTGCAGGTGCTTGTGAGGATCTGCGTAGTGGGAACTAGCCTGATGGGATGGATCTGCGCTGGTGTTTCTGCTCTGCATCTTCGGTTCATGAGTTCAACGTAGGTCATGAGTTCCAGAACCTTCTTGCTGGTATAGTGTGTAGGCCACTCCATCTTGTCCAGAGCAAATTTCTGTCAGACACAAACATTCAAGAAGGCTGTCGGGTACAGTGGTAGGCGCTCCACAACAGAACTCGTAGTGGACATCTGATGGTCTAAATGGGCCTAAATGTCTAAATCACAATCCAAACATTCAGGAGAGAGACCGAGACCTGCATGAGGAGTAGACTGGGTTTCCTTCTTTTGAAACTGTAAACAGGTTTGTCCTTTGGAACCAGGAATTCATTGATGATCTGAAAGATGAGATGAATTCCACAATAAATTCTGCAAAATCACTGGTTCTACATTAATAGTGTTAACTACACTGATACTCACCTCTGTGAAAGGGAATTTGTCACACGCTAGGGTTTTCCTAGGAAGTGACAGCTATCATTAGACTTCTGAAGACTCTGACATGACAATATATATAAAAGTATAAAAATAAAAAAAAAACAAAACCAACAATAACCCTAATTAATTTGTAATTAGATATGTGAAAACTAAGTCACTTTTTAATGTTGATTTCAATTAAGGTGGCCTGGCGAGTGTGCTCAGAGCGATGCCAATCACAGGGGCACTGGGAGTCGTAGTCCTGAGGCTGGCAGAAGCGTTTACTGGCACAGAACACACAGCCATGCCGCTCATGGGATTTAGCAGAACCTGCAGTAGCCACAACAGAAGGACAATATCCAAGAGAGAATTAGCCTTCAGCAGTCGGGTAGAGAGCTAGCAGGGTGCTGCTTGCAAAATGAAGAAACATTTCAAGAATAAACAGTTTTTACAAATATTAAATCTTATGGATAGAAAGTCAAGAATACAAGTTCCAATTTTCTATATAATATCAACCTTTAAGAACTCAGGAAACTTGTGGCAATCTCACCAGGGTGACGACAGACCAGACAGTGGCTGACCTTCTGTACAGCGACCTCCACACTCTCTGAGTCAGTTCTGTCCCACTCGCTAAACCTAACACACCAAGCACAGCGTCAGACCAACCAGACCGTTTCTACTAAACACCCTCATCAGCTCCCAAAGTGCCCAGCCTGTGCCAATGGAAACGGGAAGGACGTGCAATTATGAGACTGACAGCTGGTCAGTACCATAATCAGACCATGATCATAAAAGAGCATGGTCCAATAACAGCTACTCAGGAGTGTGCATGACTGTGAAATCAAATATCTTCTTCATGTATATGTGTCAGAGGGCCAGCAGCGTTTGCCCTCTCTACACCTGCGGAGTGTGTGTGTTTACCCTCTCTACACATGCAGAGAGTGTGTGTTTACCCTCTCTACACCTGCAAAGTGTATGTTTGCCCTCTCTACACCTGCGGAGTGTGTGTGTTTACCCTCTCTACACCTGCAGACTGTGCATTTGGGTGTGTGTTTGCCCTCTTTACACCTGCGGAGTGTGTGTTTAGGTGTGTTTGCCCTCTCTACACCTGCCGAGTGTGTGTTTGCCCTCTCTACACCTGCCGAGTGTGTGTTTGGGTGTGTGTTTGTCCTCTCTACACCTGCGGAGTGTGTGTTTAGGTGTGTGTGTGTCCTCTCTACACCTGCGGAGTGTGTGTGTGGGTGTGTTTGCTGTGCTGTGAGCTACATTCCTTCCACCAGCCTGCTGCTTCGAGTCCTCGCCACTCAGCTCTTTGCAGCATGTTGGACTACAGTGATCGGCCCCTCTACAGCTCATCTGTTGGTTCCGCCTCACAGGCTTCTAGCCCCACCCCTTCCCCACGTCTGCAATATGTGCAGGAGAAATGGAGCTACCATTCCATTTTGAAAAACCCTCTGTTGCACGCTTACTTCTGGAGAAGTGTTTGTCCCCGCAGACTCCGGATCAGCTTGAGTGTCTGTTCCTTCCCAACACCTGCAACCCCCTGCAGGAGCAGAACAAACAGGACTCACACGGCTGACACGCAGCTGCACGCATGAGCAGTAGGAGCACCTGGGTCACCTGGGCGTACCTTAGGCAGGTAGTCACAGCCCAGGAGCAGGGCCACGCCCACCAGCGTCTCACGTTCCAGTTGCAGCTCTTCCTCCACCCTGGACATCCTGTAGCAGTCTATCTGAGGGTCCTGAGGAGCAAGGCGCAGATGTGGGAAACGCAAGCTTTAGGACCGGGGGGAGGAGCGCGTGTCATGGAACATCCACAGCCATGTTAGTAATCTTGTACGTTTGCACACTGTATGTATATTTCAAGGGTTTAGCGCATTAGCACATTTAGCACCTTCGTGTTCATGTTGAAGTTTCTGTAGACGGTCTGAGCTCCGTACAGGAAGGCGTCGCCATCACTGGTGATGCAGCCATCCACAAAGCCCTGTGAGTCCAGGAAAGCGCACATGGCCTCCGCCTCCCCCGCTGCATCCACCCAGGGTATGCCCAGACAGTCCAACATCTCCGCACACTGAGAGAGAGCAACAACATCTAAGGGTCGCAAGATCGTGATTTTGGTCATAAAGCACTGAACATAAATCATAAATACAATATAAGCATTCATGCATTATTATGCATAAATATGCAAGCATGAGCTAGCTACAAACAGGTGTGGTGTTTATAAATATGGTGAAGAACCCTTTTTTGATTCATCCATGCCATCACTTCATTATCATTATGAGATACCAATCTATTTTGGTCAATTCTATATATAAATGTATAATAAAAGCATCCACCCACTTAATAACCCTATCTCTGTGTATGTAGCCTCTCATAAATATACTCTTACCTCTCTAAGGACAGCCTTAAAGCGCCCTCTGCTGGTGCTTTTTAGCGCTGCATGTTTAGGCACGCCTCTGGTTTTACTACCGCGGAAAGCAGTCTCCGTTCTCTTGCTCATGGTTTCTGCTTTGATCTTGGGAGCTTCTCCCTCCATGACAAATACCAGCTTCACGCCCATCCGCAGGAGTGAGGAAGCACGGAAAAATAAATTGCTGCAAGAAAAGAGTGAATTAACAGAGAAAAACTAGGATGGCCCGACAAAGCACCATGTGGAAATTTCAACCATTATTTGACATACAGATAAATGTTGAATTTCTAAGATCTAGTGTGGATTAAGTGATTTCCAGGTCTTATTTAAGTCATGTGTTATGCAAACAATGTCCTTATACACCATATCAGCTCACAAGCCAACACCACAAGAGCAGAAACAGAATTACAGGACGTTCTGTCCATTTATCCATGTGGCTGGGACTTGTTCTGGAGAAACTGACCCAAACGTCTGTGTCTGAATGTGGCGCTCTCACCGCAGATGGGGCTTTGTGACTTTGCCCATCATGGCTTGGACATGTTGTGCCTCACAGACCCAGAGACTGAGGTCCACAGCCAGCGTCTTTCCTGTGAGGCTGTACAAAGGCACGGTCTCCTGTACTGGACTCAGTATGGACCACAGCTCGGTCACACCCATGACCTGCTGGACTACAGGACACCAAGCACAGCAAGCTCATTTAGAAAAACTCATAAGTCTGGTCCAGTTCCGTTTTTGGGAAGAAACTGGTAACTACTGTATGAATGGCATGTTTTCCATGTCCCTGGATTAATCTAAACAATACTGAACCGAGGCAATGTATTTTAAGTCTCAGAGATTAAGTTCCTGCCTTCTTAACATGTGGTTGTTTTAATGGTCAAATCAGAAGCTTCATAAGAAAATGACAAGTGCATTAAGGAGGATCACACGAGCAGTACATTAGACATGATAACAAGTGTAGATCACTAGAAGTAGGACGTGGCCGTAATGTTACTAAGCTTTAAATCATATACGTTAGCCGACCAGCAGCTCTAAATTTCAATGCGGACGTGTCGATGCTCAAATGAGTTCTTAACAAGTTATTAAAGGTTTATGGTCTAAAGCAAACGGACGCTTTGTACCTACCTAGATATCCAGCTAATGAGCTTTGTTTAATGTTTGGTTACGCTGTCTCTGGCTTGCTTGGTATGCCTATAATAATCTAACACTTTGGATGAAAATGTTTTATGCACAGTACACTACACTGCAGATTTGAAATATAGCTTAAGTAGATATACAGGTCGAATAGAGGCGCCTACACCAACTGATGTCCGTAATAAACACAGAAGTTTCGCCTTCACGTTTGAATGTTCTTCTTCTCCTACACGCCATCAACACGGGCGCCCCTGCTGGCGCGGAGGGGAAGTGCGTCGCTCATGTATGTCGCGTTTGTGTGCGCCTTCATTTGAAATATTGTTAGCGACCAGCTAGACTGTTACCTTCATTTATATTACACCGATATGATATTGCCCGGTCTTGCTAATTATTTTTATTCGAAAGGCAAATTTGGCGGATTAACGCGTTTTGCGTCATTTTGACGTCACTTCCGCGCTGCTGGACGATGACGTGTCTTCAGGAAGTTCAGGACCGGATGTGGATAATCGGAGCTTTGACACGACCGACAAACTTGACTCAAAGAGAGAAATAATCATCAACAACATCCAACGTAAGGATCAGACTTTGGATTTCATGCGACTGTGTGTGTGTTTTAAATGTTTCTTGTAAAACCCGTGTGAGATGTGTGTCCTGCTGCGTGAGTTGGGTGTGTTTACGCGGCGTCTGCGGTGATGAGTAGTGTCTCACTCCGGGACAATGCCCCACCGACGTGGTTCCGACCCAGCAGGCTGACCGTGTGTCTGTGTCCTCCACAGCATGGTGACGGACGTGCAGCTGGCCATATTCGCCAACATGCTGGGAGTGTCGCTCTTCCTGCTGGTGGTCTTGTACCACTACGTGGCGGTTAACAATCCCAAGAAACTGGAGTGATGTCCCCGACAGACCTGTAAGGTACCAGCCGGGTCCTGCTCGTTATTTGTGCTTTAGTTTACGATAAGAGCTTTAAACTATTTGCTGTTTTTCTTGTAGATTCAAGCTCATCACTGGGGACCATGAGAAACGCTGAGGAACCGAGGACGATGCAGTCTAACGTTTTATAGGCGCATGTAAATAAATTTGTATGATGTTCTCGTGTGTGGTGTTCTTTATTCTTAAATGCAAGTTCACACGTGTAAGAAATTCAGGCAGCGGGTGCATTAAAGGCTTTAATACATACATGATCAAAAGGTGAAGTCAACCACACTAGTCTCAGACAGCAGCAGTGATTTTACATGTCTCTTAATATCAGCTTTTGCACCAAAACATCTAAATGCCCCCCCATCCTTATATTATTTTTAAAAAGTCTGTGGGACTGCTAGGTTAAAGCAGGTGACCAGTGCACATGGCCCAGTGCAAGTCTAGCTCATCTTTAGACAACGCTCTGACCCTTCAAAATGGAGGACTGCAGTTTAGGTTGGTCACAAAGTAAAAAAGCTTGCCAGTATTTTTATAACTCTGCATAACTGGCACTTATTACCATAAAAGTCACATTAAGAACAGCTGTTACAATATAAAATATAGCCCACCAACATTTATAGACTCCTTGAATCATTTAAAATGAATGACGGAGGGCTCAGATTATAAAATGTACATCTTAATCTCGAATTAATGTGTTCCACGCCAACGTCACAGCCTGATCAGGGAACAAGGGATTTTAGAGCTCACTCAACACACTGACTACCCAACACAGACTCTGCATCACAGCTATCAGTAACAGCAGACAGGTGAAGCAAGCAAAAGTTTAAACCTCAAATAGTTCGTCCAAGTTCATGTCTTAACTATGGAAACACTATGCAATGCTTTTGTTTGATTCAGAGCAGGGGTGTCCACCAGCCTGCAAACAAGTTCCAGCCATAATCTTACCCACAGGTCATTAGTGCATGAAGATGAGCTTCTTGTACCTATAGGAATTAGAGGTAATGGCACTAACCATTATACACAGTTACATTAAAACTATTAAAGGAAGAATTAGGAGAGTAGTGAGAAACCTCAAATCTTCTGACATTCAGCTCATTTTTGTCATATGAGGGACATGACCATGGAACATTGTAGCTAGTTAACTGGAATAAACACCCAGAGGTGCCATCGTGGTACTGTACAAAATATTACCCAATAGCACAAAGAATCATGACATGACAAAATCAGTTCCAAAAACATCACATCTAAAACTCCAAGAAATAAAAAGAATAAAAATACAAGTATGGATTCAAAAGGTGCTACAACCCTGTGGGTGTCCAGAGCCCTAGCCAGAGCTGCAGTGTTGAGTGCCATTAAAGGGCTCAGGTCTAGGTGTGTGTGTGTTAGCAGAGGTAGTTGAGAGCCAACTTGCTTCTGTTCGCCTGCCCTGCTCTCCCAAAGACGCACTGTGCATTTGAACAAACACAAATCAGGCAGAAAGCTCAGAGGACATTTGCAGAACGTAGTGGATAATGTGGGCCTGCGATTCTCCGTCGTTTATTCTCCTGAGTAAGGGCTTGGTGGGAATCCAGCTTCATGACATTATTGGATGCCTGTCCTAAAACAAATAAATAAATAAATATAACCTGAAGATATGTAAATGGTGGATGTTTAAGCTTGGTTTAGCCAGAATGGTAATATGGGTTATCTTCAGGATCTAATATGTCACAGGACACCCATCATTTTCTTCCCTATGAACCTTTGGTCACTATTAACATCGGATAATGCCCCAAAATTCACATACACTAACAGTCAGTAAGTGATGGGGAGCTTGGGTAGGAAATACATACATTTTATAAGGTGCATCTATGACTTTCAGGTCTGTGATCAGTGATATGTATGTAGCTGAGAGAGTGAGAGAGAGAGTGAGAGAGTGAGAGAGAGAGAGAGCTGGTCAGGCCTCTGGAAATAGGGTCACACTGCCACACTTGGGTCTGGTCTCAGAGTCCCTGGCCTCTGGAGGGTCACTCTGCTGGTGAAAGCGGTCTGGATGTTAGTAGTGAGCGCTGGTCACAATTATGCTGGACTGAGGGGGCTTCAGCCATCTTAAAGTACTTCAAGTGCATGCATTACATCTTAAAAGGTGGTATGCATTGAAGTCTCCACTGTACCTGGAGAAGTGGAGAGATCTTTGCATATATATAATACGCCTTGTGGTCTTACCTGTTTGCTTGTGGCTTGTGTAGAAGGTGTGTGAGTGTGATCAGGGTGGTGAAGGTTTTGAGCAGAACTCCTCAGAGTTCTGGTAGTCGTGCACACAGCAGCTCTGCCCTTCCCTGTCAGCCAGTAAAACACGCACTCATTAGGGAACCAATTTGAATAATAGTGAAATTCAACATTTCATAGCAGACGGAATCACTTGCTAAAAATCAAATCAAACCATTGTGTAATTAGAGATTCAAACTGCTCTTAGAAATGCTTTCTTTAATATGTCTGAACTCAAAGCTGGACCAGCACGTCTGTCCCTCCAGTATGATTCAGGTAGTCAGCCAGTCAGTTTGGCCTGCAGCTGATGCAGAGACGTGGCTGAAGTAGAGACCTGTCAGGTGCTTTCTGATGCCTGGTTTGATGAGCTTCCACACATTCATGGTTGGGACCTCGCAGACCAGGGGAGGAGAGCCAACACTCTCTGCTTTCCGCACTGGGATTCGACTGGGCCGTGGATGGAACTCACACCTGGAGTCAGAACATGGCCAGGTCAGTAAAACCCAAACAACGATACACAGACATGTCCTTAAATATGTCCTTAAACTCGTTTAGTACTTTTACATGAAAAGTATACGCAAATGAGT
>NC_135215.1:9444274-9474274 GCF_052324685.1 Brachyhypopomus gauderio | reverse complement strand
TAAACACACACCCGGTAATACGAGTCACTGCGCGTCAGTTCTGCAGGACACCGAACGGGGCGGCTAACCAGGTTAGCGAGCAGGCTAACGGCTAGCTAGTTAGCTAAGCTAGCTAGATGGGCGTTAGGTTGCTTTACATATTCGGCGGACCAAAACAATGACACACCTAAAGACATCTCCGCGTGTGCAGGGTGGTGAAAAATAAACGTATTTTCAACCCAAAAGCACAAAACTCGGTCTCGTCTGCGGTCACTGACTAGAACCTTTAAACCTAAACAAACTCACTCCACGGAACCGTTTCTGCGCAGCAACAACGCGGCCGTTGATTGGTTGTTTGGTAGTGAAGCAACCACGCAGGATCATAACAAGCGCGTATTGGTGGATTCGTGGGCGCTGTTTCCAATATGATCCGATATCGGGCACAGTCAGGGAACGCAAAGGGACCTGTAGTGACCAGAGACGGTCTCTGGTAGTGACCACTGTGTTGCGTGCTCAAGTTCGTTGTTCACTCTGCAATGACAATAAAGGTCTACTTTATGTTATCTTAAACTCTTGCACACAAAAAGCCTATGACTTACATCTGCGTACGACAACTGAATTAGGACAAAAATGTTCCTATTTTTCACTGCACATCAACGATCCAATAAATTAAATCTGCACTGGGATTGGGTAACAGGAATAAATAAGTCGCTGTTCTTGACACCAAGGTGGTCGAGTCTCAGAGAAGGAGGGACTGGGCTTTGATTGGTGGTCTAAGCCAGCAGGAGGTTGGATACTAAACATAGGTAAATGTGCAGTTCCATACTTCATTATGACATGTTATATGTATCCAGGACTGGAGCCAAAATTAATATTATGATTTGTCTGCGTTATGAAACAATCTTTATACAGAGTGTCTGATTTTTCAGACAAGGTCACCTGCATGTGGGGGACCCACTCTATGAGACATGAACTGATCATTTGAGACAACTCAAAAACACACCTGTGGTACAGGTTGAATCAACAGATTTGATTTATTTATAAACCATTTATACAAAATAACATTGGATAGTCACATTTATCGCAGTTGATTTCCTCTGCGTTCACTGCGCAGTCCTCAGTCATAGCTATGGTTGGCCAGCAGGAGAGGCCCAGTGGCCCCGCCCTACACACCCCCTCAAGCTCCGCCCATCCACACCACTGCTCAGAATACACAGAACACACACTTCCAATCAGGTTAATGGGGTGCATTTAGCAGTTCACTGTACAAATGTAGCTTTGGACACATTTAACATGTAAAGTGAAGAGAATCAGATTAAGGAAAAAAATTAGAGGTAGAATAAAGATCTCAATAATTTACTCATCAGTTCAGCGGTTGTATTGTTTGCCATAAATCTACTATAACCTCCAGCAGACAGGGAAGCTAACGAGTCTTCACCAAGATTCCCTGTTCAAGAGACTCCTCCACCTCATACGAGAGGCAATCATCAAGCAGCACACACAGACAGCAAGGAACAGTAGTACTCTTTAGTTTAGTGCCCATTGCCATGGACACCATGTGACTCGAACAGAGTGGGTGAGGTCATCAACTTGAGACATGCAGCGAAGAAGGAGCCACTATTTACTAATAGTCACGGCAGTGCTGAACAAATCAAAAATTAGATTGTTCCCACAAAGAATGTACTATGAATGAATGACTTCAGGGTTTCAGGGAGAGTGCCAACAGATATGCAATGGTCAAACTGCATGTTAAAAACTTCAACATTTTAATGGTAGCAATACCCAATTAAAATGTTTACAATCTGGATTTTCTTCAAAGAACAAAAAAGTAGTTTACAAACTACTAAACAACAAACCAAGTCACAATACTGCAAACACTCAGCAGGCTAGAGAGAGACAGACAGACAGACAGAGAGACAGAGAGAGAGAGAGAGAGCGAGCGTGAGAGAGCGAGCGAGCGTGAGAGAGAGAGAGCGAGCACATGCTACCCTGCCCCACACATGGACACTGGCTAGAAAAGGGGCACTTGGTACCAGATGCGAGTTTGGTCACCTAGCAACGGAAGGCATCACCACGCATCAGCACTGCGGCCGCAGACGTGCAGTGAGCCACTGGAATGGAGTGAAGAAACGCAGTTAATGGCACCTGTGTGTTCACTCCAACGTCCACACAAGAGAGACCAGACCCGAGAAGGCGCAACTGATTAGAAATATTTGAAATTGTGGCAATACAACACACAGAGCAAACTGGTCTCTGATGTCCTTGAGATCAATACTGTTCCCCACATTTCTGAATTACAGCAAATTACTATCTTGTTTAAGGCATGTGTGTAAGTGCATATTCTGCAAACATGTCTTCTCTGTGGACACTGCTGCACACATTTCTGCACAAGTCCAACCAGGTGTCATTGTGTTTGGATCCAACCCTGCACTCTATTCAGATATCTGGAGATTTCTGAAATGAAGAGTTGATGTTTTGCTTTAACAGTTTGGCAAAACTCTGTATAAAACAAATACCACAGGTTATTTCCTGGGTAAAATATAAATGCTTATGTTTAGGACCACAACCTACAACCTTAAAAAAACCAAAAAACAAAAAAGAAACCAAGAGATCACCACCACCACCACCACGGTGTAGGAGAAGACAGACTATAAAAGCACTTGTAACCAGGGGAGCAGGACCATGGACCAAGGATCTCCCAGAGGTACGTTCCAGTCCTTCACTTTACAGAATAGTTACAATAGCAAGTGTCCGGCAGCCAACCCAGTCTCTGAATAACTGTGTGTGTGTGTGTGTGTGTGTGTGTGTGAGATTTGGGGCATCATGTTCTGGAAAGCAGCTCCTGAGTCCAGCTCCTGATGGCCGAGGTTGTGTCCTGCAGGTACATCCATGTGCTGTTGCTGAGAGCCACCATGTGGTTCTGCAGACACAATAACGACACCTCACCACTGCGGGAGAAGGAAACACAGCATGTGATTAGCATGCAGTCTCCATCACAGCCTCTAAAGTGTGTGGCCCCTGGCCCTGTGCAAACTGTGTGTATGTGTAGGGGAGAGAAGGGTGGCGTGCTGAGGAAGGTACTGACTTGCAGGAGTCCAGCAGGGTTTGCCAGGACTGCTGGAGTCCTGTAAGCAGGTACTGAACTGTGGGCAGGACGTAGTTCTGATGCGCCCACACGAGCAGCTCCTTCACAAACTCCAAAAACTGGAAGACACTCTCCGGAGTGTTGGCGGAAATCTGGGAGAGGCAGGCAAACACTCACTCAACGCACCACGAGGGCTTCACTGCAGTTCTCAAGGAAAATGTAATTTACAAGTGTGGAACCATCGAAGCAAGTCAGGTTCCCAAAGGCTGACAAATTAAATAAAATGACCATAATGAAGCTTTTCGTAAAAATATCCTGGAAGACTAATGAATTTACAGTAGCTGAGAGCAGAGGGATTGTAACTCACCCATTCTATGAGCAGGGGTGTCTTCTCCTGCACCCACACTATTATTTCTGAACTTCTCTGTGCAATGATGACTGCGCCCACTTTAAGCTTTTCAAGAGCGCCCTCTAGTGTTGGACCAAAAGCCTCCACAGCCAGTGAGTAGTAGTAAGGTGTTTTCTCAGCTAACCAACTGCGTACACACACACACACACACACACACACACACACACACACACACACACACACACACACACACACACACACACACACACACACACACACACACTTAAAACTCTTGATATCCTGTCATTTAAATTATTTCCACTTAGGTGCTGCATTTAGTTTCTATTTTATAATCTCATGGTCTCCAATTTGGTGTTGTATATGATGGTTGTGTGTGCACCCACACAATTATTTCTGAACTTCTCTGTGCAATGATGACTGCGACCACTTTAAGCTTCTCAAGAGCGCCCTCTAGTGTTGGACCAAAAGCCTCCACAGCCAGTGAGTAGTAGTAAGGTGTTTTCTCAGCTAACCAACTGCGTATACACACACACACACACACACACACTTAAAACTTGATATCCTGTCATTTAAATTATTTCCACTTAGGTGCTGCATTTAGTTTCTATTTTATAATCTCATGGTCTCCAATTTGGTGTTGTATATGATGGTTGTGTGTGCACCCACAAAATTATTTCTGAACTTCTCTGTGCAATGATGACTGCGACCACTTTAAGCTTCTCAAGAGCGCCATCTAGTGTTGGACCAAAAGCCTCCACAGCCAGTGAGTAGTAGTAAGGTGTTTTCTCAGCTAACCAACTGCGTATACACACACACACACACACACACACACACTTAAAACTCTTGATATCCTGTCATTTAAATTATTTCCACTTAGGTGCTGCATTTAGTTTCTATTTTATAATCTCATGGTCTCCAATTTGGTGTTGTATATGATGGTTGTGTGTGCACCCACACAATTATTTCTGAACTTCTCTGTGCAATGATGACTGCGACCACTTTAAGCTTCTCAAGAGCGCCCTCTAGTGTTGGACCAAAAGCCTCCACAGCCAGTGAGTAGTAGTAAGGTGTTTTCTCAGCTAACCAACTGCGTATACACACACACACACACACACTTAAAACTTGATATCCTGTCATTTAAATTATTTCCACTTAGGTGCTGCATTTAGTTTCTATTTTATAATCTCATGGTCTCCAATTTGGTGTTGTATATGATGGTTGTGTGTGCACCCACAAAATTATTTCTGAACTTCTCTGTGCAATGATGACTGCGACCACTTTAAGCTTCTCAAGAGCGCCATCTAGTGTTGGACCAAAAGCCTCCACAGCCAGTGAGTAGTAGTAAGGTGTTTTCTCAGCTAACCAACTGCGTATACACACACACACACACACACACACACACACTTAAAACTCTTGATATCCTGTCATTTAAATTATTTCCATTTAGGTGCTGCATTTAGTTTCTATTTTATAATCTCATGGTCTCCAATTTGGTGTTGTATATGATGGTTGTGTGTGCACCCACACAATTATTTCTGAACTTCTCTGTGCAATGATGACTGCGACCACTTTAAGCTTCTCAAGAGCGCCCTCTAGTGTCGGACCCAAAGCCTCCACAGCCAGTGAGTAGTAGTAAGGTGTTTTCTCAGCTAACCAACTGCGTATACACACATACACTCATTCAAAACTCCTGATCTAATGTAATTTAAATTCTTTCCACTTAGGTGCTGCAATTAGTTTATATATTATAATCTCATGGTCTCTAAGTTGGGGTTATATATAATGGTTGGTGTGTGTGTTGTGGGTCACCACCTGGTGCCCTGCTGGCTGTAGTGGGACAGCGTCCTCCAGGCCTGCTGGGACACAGCGGGAGCTCCAGTCTTCTCCAGGTACAGGGCTGTGGTGGACGCGCTAAACGTGCCACGAGATCTCACATCATGGGCGATAAATCCAGCTGCCAACACCAGCAGCGCCATGAGCAGCCGTGACCATGGGAAGCCCTGCGCACGGATCTTTGTCTGCAGAGACTACAGGAGGGAAGAAGGCGGACAGCGTGATGGTTATTAACTGGCTATCATCATTATCCCCGAGGGGTGTGTGTGTGTGTGTGTGTGTGTGTGTGTGTTACCTTGCAGACAGCATTGCACTCCTTTACATCCTCTATGTTACCAGTGGTCTTCATTTCTTCATTAGTGACTCTGAACGACTGAATCGTCTCCTGAAGGTTGTTTCTCAACTACCAAAGAAAAATGTAAAAAAATGTCAGTAATAGATGAGAGAGAAAAAAAAAACAAAACAAAATACCAGTAGCAGCAGCCAAGAGAGGGGGCGAGAGTGGGCGAGAGTGGGCGTACCTTTGGGGAGAGCGTGCTCCACGAAGCCAGCAGGTGACTCAGGAAGAGGCTGTGGAGTTAAAGTACAGAACCCAGACAAGGTGTGAGCAGGGAGCCGTCCACAAGAAAAAACAAAGCCAACCGCACTGTGCACTTACATTAGGCCACAAAGAGTCTGTGTGCGTGTTGGGGGGGCGTGGGGGGGGGGGGGGTAACTACTAGGGGTGGGAATCGTTTACTATCACGATTCGATTCAAAACGATTTGATTTATAAAAATGTCTGCTTCAGTCTATAAAATCTGCATGATCTACTACAGTCTGCTTTGCAAGACAGAATGACAAATATGGAAAATTAAGTGTCTTTCACATTTAATTAACAAAAATAAAAAGTGCTTTGGTAAAATAAAATGGTTTTTGTTGTTACCAAAATTCTTGAGCTTCATTTTGCGAGCTGTCAGGGCTGGCTCGGATGCAGTTCCCCCAGCCGTTGCTAGGGGCACCAGAGTCAGTCCCAGACTAAACCGTAACCGTACGTTCTCAGCCAGTCTCTGCTTTCTCTGTGGTTGCTTATCGTTTAATGGTCTCGCCACCTCTCTATGGAGGACGAAAGGTGACAAATTCTCTTTACTTATTTGAGTATCTATCTCCTGCGTCGCTTCCTGACCCATCTCAAGTTTTCTCAATCCTGTATTTCTTCCTATCCGTTTTGCCTTTATTTTTGGGAAGGGTTTTATTTTGCCGCGGCGTTTTTTGCCAGTTACTTCTGCTGGCGTCCTTGGTTTCGTTTTCGCGTTGCATTTATCCGCGCTGTTTTTTAGTTACTGTAGTTATTTTGTTTCTTCCTCCCATCTCACTACGGTTGAGTGTTATTTTTCACGCGTTGTATTTTCCACGTAGTTTTTTTGTTTCTATTTACTCACGGTTTTGGTTTCTATCCTCTTGCGCGTCGAGTCTTCCGTGTTGTTTTGTTTGTTGTTCTGGGTCGCTGTGTGCGTTTCCCTCTCGCTAATAGTGTGACGAGTGTCAAACGTCTTGATCTTGCGAGCTGGCACTTGGGTCCACCCTTCTCTATATTATTTCACTCGGGTCCACCCTTCTCTATATTGTTTCACTCGGGTCCACCCTTCTATTAGGGCTGGGTATTGATTCAAATTCCAAGAATCGATACGATTCTGAAGATAAAGAATCGATTTATTTCGATTTAATCCCATTTAATCGATTCGATCCAATTCGGGGTTTAGTGTTATTAAAAATGTATTTGAGCTGTTTCCTGACTGTGTACAGAAGCAACATGTTAAAACTAGTATTATATCGATATTAACCAGCTAATAGTTACTGGTAGTTGGTAGTTACTGATGGCTGGAAGACTGGTGAAAAGGGTAATCATAAATCTACCTTCAAGAAAGGTAATCCAGGACAATAAATAAACAGAGGACATCTTTGAGGTGTCTATATCTGCAACAGTGGACTCCTACTGGGACACTAACCAGTGTATTATTATTATGATTGAAATAATTAAGAATTCACCTAAAAGCTGTTGCTACCAAATGCATTTTTATTTTAAAAGTGCTCACAATTAATAAACTGAAAGTATAAAATGTAAACGTGTATTTTTCTTTAAAGTGCGAATATAAGAACAGAACGGTCACGTTGCGGTCCCCGACCCCTCCCTTTTGGGCATGTGTTTATGTCGTCTGCGTCTACTCGTCTGCGTCTACTCGTCTGCGTCTACGTATCTCCGTGGGTGCGGGTGCGTCTTGTGATAATCCGTCTCACCTGTGGCTCGTCTCGTCATCACGGGGGGTTTGTGTGGTTTGTCTATTTAACGTGTGTTCGCGCAGCGTCCTGTGCTCGTCGTTGTTTGAGTCACACATGTTCTATGTAAACGTGTTTTATGTGCACCGTCTGCGCTTTGGTAAATGTAATAAACATAACGATTTGGAAAGTGCAAAGGATTCTGTCTCGTCCGTCGCCTTGCACCCAACGTTACAAGAACATTTAAATGTTTTTTAACTGTAAAAACACTGGGTAAACTGTCAGTGACATGGACTAACTGTAAATAGTCACTGACACTGGATAAACTGTCCTTCCGATTTTAGATATCTGATTTGACTATCATCGTTACCATCACTGTCCGACGCCATGTTGTTTTACAGTTAGTTAGACCAAGCACGCCTGCGTGAATTCAGTGACGAGGCGGGGGTAAAAGTTCACTGGGGGAAATGTAAAAAATTATTTAAATTAAATAATTATTTTATATCGATCTTTGTACGTACGAATCGATTATCAGATCATCATATGCGAATCGATTCTGAATCGGAAAATCGATTTTTTCAACACAGGCCTATTCTCTATATTATTTCACTCGGGTCCACCCTTCTCTATATTATTTCACTTGGGTCCACCCTTCTCTATATTATTTCTCACCCTTCTCTATATTAATGCTCCTGTGCTCACCGCTTTACACAAGCCTTGCACACGAGCTACATTGTGTCCAGTTCAGTCTCCCCCGGCATTAGGTAAAAACCAAAATGAACCCGTATTTTTGCCTTAAATGAAGACGGGGCAGGTTGAATATCTCTTTCCTCCATCTGTTTTGAACCTTTTCCGCGCATGAGTGTGTCCCAGAACCTGCTGCGTAAAGTCTCATGTAATTTTGTAATTATGTAACGTGATACTTCACCACGACTTAGAATCGATTTTGGGACATTTAAAATCAATTCTGAATCGTAGTAAATGAGAATCGATTTTTGATATACGAATCGATTTTTTTTTTCTAGTAACTACTGCAATAAAGTATTTTTCTCCACATTTCAGTGAATTAGATCTGGAGGTTCAAAATCAAGACCAAAGCTCCACTTGTAAAAATCGATGTGTTTGAGAGATTTGTTAAACACTCACCTGGACTGTGTGAGGTGCTTAGTGTAAAGTTGTCTCCACACTCCCAAACTCTGCACGTCCACAGACAGGCACTCAGTCAGACTGTTCAGCAGCTAAAGACAAAACACATTTGCATATAAAATAAAGTACACAGATTATTTGAGGGATTATGTCTGAATATAACAGAAGGTCAATAAAAAAAAATATATTTTAAACCAACAAAAAAAAAAAACACCCCATTAAAAATTTTTTTTTATTTTTTTTATCTACATGTGGCCAAGATGTTTTGACACATCATGTGATCAGAATATTTGTAAAACACAAAAGCAAACGTGCCTCTCTCTTCATGGCATCAGGGCAGCTGGGCGTGGCTCTGGACAGGAAGGAGGGGAAGTAGGTGTGTAGGGTCGATTCAGGCTTCGCTCCAAACGCCAGAACCTTGAGGCGCGGGTAGAGACGTCTCAGCTGCTCCTGTAGACTGGAGAATTGTGGAGGTCAGTGCAGCTGTGAGCGACTGGGCCTGGTCCAGAACACACAGGCCCACGCTCACATGGGCCAACTGCTCCACAATCATTTAAACTGAGCAGCGTATACCGCAATCTTAACAGATGAATGTAATGTTAATGTTACTGTTGGTGGATATTAAGATACCGAGTAAGTGTCAAACACTGGAGAGAATATCTAAACAACACTAACCTTGTCGACAGAGAATTTCTGGGCATATAAGCAAAATCCAGCAGGGGGAAGAATTCTTTGGGTCCCATTACACCAAAGCCCTTCGTCAGGTTGGCGTGGAGCCTTACAAAGAATATTAACGAGATAAGTATTAAAAAGAATATTAATGAGAGTATTATAAAGAGTATTAATGAGTTATTATAAACAGCATCAATGAGAGTATTAATGAGAGTTTGTATTTTTTTATTATTAATGTAGGACTATTAATGACAGAATTATAAAGAGTATTTACAGGCATTAGTATTAAAAAGATATTAATCAGTGACAAAAGATTATTAATTAATTATTCATTTTTATACACAAATGTAGTACATGGACATCTCAGGTTGGCAATTGAGAAACACTGAAGAATTTGATCCAGGCACCATTTCTACATGGAAGGTAAATGTAGCTGTATAAGAGCCGGTGGTGCGGCAGCAGAGACGTACATGAGCAGCCTGTCCAGGTAGGAGATGGCGTACGCCGACAGGCTCTTCATACCCAGAACAGGGAGCATGATGCCCAGCCACACTGCAATACGACAAACACAAGCTGTACACATGAACATTTAACCGCAGAACTCAATCGAACCACACTGGCTTAAATGAAGACTTACAGATGACCATGGAGCTCTCAATTCATCCCAATCTCAATCTCAGCCCCCTCACCTTTTATGCCTTGGCTGAGGTCACAGAAGCCAGCCTGGCCCAGTGCCCACATGATACTCAGACACTTGGCGGGTCGGTTCTGGTGCGATCGGAGAAGCTCCAGGTGCTGTGGAGATCAGAGAGAAAACTTATTTCCCCTCAACAGTTTTTAAAGTTTAAAACCTTTCAGTTCGTTTGGACCAAATATAATCCAAGAAGTGATCTCTTTTCCTCTGAGACAGTTTCTCAGCCTGCTCTTTCCCAGTCCCAGCACCTCTGTACCAGATACCAAGTGTCCTAACGATTCTGTTCAGGTATGTAGGGAGATGGAATAGAGCAGAGGAGCTCACGCTGTGTCCTGAACACAACATTGAGGAACAATGCCCTAGAACTCTGGAGCTGAACCTCACTGACAATCTCAGTCCCAACGGTCTTTTAGCTCTGCAAGTCAAAGGTCAAGATGGAGTCTGAAGTCCAACAGGCACATACGGCTGACGTGCACCTGCATTTCATCCTCTGATCAAAGATAAAAGAACACTCACAATGCCCAGCCCAGTTCAGCTCAGCCCATCCCAGCCCAGTTCCACTCACCTCAGAGAGGTTCTGTGTGGCGATTTTAGGTTTGGTCATCATGATTGCCTGGATGCACATTCTATAGCCGTGCAGCGGTTCACCTGTCAAAGGACAAAACAGACAGCATGAACACATCTGATAAAAGACATGAACACCCTGCATGTGAGGGCACCAAATGCAGACATTTACTGTGCAAAATGACAGGGCTGGTATGACTCACATCTGAATTAATTTTAGCTACGTGTCTGTGCATGTTACCTGGGTGCTTGTCCAGATCTCGGAGGATGGTGAACACACAGTAGTTGAAGGAGTCCTCCAGCGCGCTGGCGCTTCTCACCAGGAGGTTCTTAATGACGCTGCGTAGCTCCTTCCCAGCGAGGCAGTATGGGTAATCTAAACAGAGATCTTTCTGTTTAAGCCAAAAATACAACATTGGTTTCTCCCCCCATTCTACAGAGCTGCAGGTTCTGGACTCACCAGCCCTCTGCTGGTATTCAGATGTATTTGTGGTGTTCATGTGAACAAAACTCAATGTGCAAGTCAGAAATTGGAAAGTACTGCCAATGACCTCAGCTTACTGCCATGACGGCACGAGTTAGCAGATTTATATAGGTATATTTACAGTGTAACCAAGATTAGTTGGTAGTTTTTGGTAATCATGTGGTTTTTAGCCATTATCTCCATTTTTTATGAGTTTTACTAAAATGCCTTTCCCAACCAAATGATATTTTATTATAAAACACAATCATGTGTGGACATACATTTTTACTTAATTTCTTTTTATATGCCATATTTGGCAAAAGACTGAGGTGTCGCACCCTCACCGTGAGCATAGGTACTGAGTGTGGGGTCGGTGTCTGGTGCCAGCAGTTTGCTGTTCAGGTATCCGGCCAGGTCCTTTACCCACACGCTGGGGTTGTCTAGGAACAGAGTCTGACTCTTCTCCAGCTGTTGCCTCAGCTCTCCCACATCCAGCTGGGAGGAACAGACAACATCTTTCTTCAGTGACGATATCTCACACACACACACATAGTATATCCTTGCCTGCGGCATGCATGTGAACTAATATATATATATATATATATAGATGTGTGTGTGTGTGTGTGAGAAACCAGTCATATTGAATCCTTCCGGGGGGGGGGGGGGGGGGGGGGGGGGGGTTGCTATGTGTCAGAGCTCCACGGTCCGTGGAGATATCAGGGCTTGTACTCACCGCTTTGACTGCTTCCTCCAGGGTTTTGTAGTGTGTGGGCTTGAAGCTGCCGCTAGAGGGGGATTTCTTGGACTGCTTTGCCCCGTTGGACTTCTTCTGCTGCGTCTCAGCTGGTGGAGGAACCTGCTCCTTGTTCTGCTTCTTACCAATCTTCTCAAAGGTCTCGAATATAGTCTCGGACATCTTCACGGCTGCTGCAGAGAGTCCAGAAGGTGACACTGAATACAAGGCAGAGGGAAGAATTGCCTCTCTGTGGCCCCGGGAGAGGAGGCGGGACAGATTAAGCAATCTTTTGCAACAAGAAGAAATGTTTCTCAGCACGGTATCTTCACTTTTAGCTGATTATTGTGTAAAGGAATACAATCCTCAAAGGAAAGAGGATGAAATACCAGATCAGAAGTCAGGCTTGGTTAACCCATCTCAAAACTGCACCAGAAACCAGAGTTCCATTAGTTTGCTCATATATAATGAGTCTTGTTTAATCTACTGTTCTCACAACCTGGAAGCCATGGATGAATTCATCACAGCCAGTCACATGGAAAGATAATGGGACATGTCAACAAGCTGTGGGATTTTGGCCACAACAGCACTGATTATACCCATAAAAGCAAGTTCAGTGATGTTTCAACAGCGAATGCCCAGAGGCAATGCTGTGATCACATGCACCCTTCTAAAACTCCTTAAAAAAGCTAAAACACATTCACTCACTTGTTTCAAATTTCACTTATACACAACCAAAAAAAACTAAACACTACACTGGAGGTTGTTTAACCAAATAAACAAACAAGAACACATGCTGCAATTTCACAAATATTAAATATAGAACATATATATTATCTTACATAAAATCAGGCAGATTGCATTTTTATGCAACTGACATAGCAACTCACCATGTAAGCATAATTAAGGTGAGAATTTACAGAAGCAACCATATAGGCTAAAAAACAGGTAGGCTGCACCACAGTATATTAGGATATGTTCTATATATTAGAATATGTCATATACATTTGGATTTGTCGATTTTAAACATTTTAAATACACGCTAGCTGTCAAGAATTGCCTTCATCTAAAGGTAATTCAGATCATAATTGTCTCTAAAATGATGACGCTCCTGGTCATAAATGGGGTCTTCACCTCAAAACCAGGCCAAAGCATCCTTAGTTCATCTGAAGGTTGTAGTATTTCAAACGTCTTGACACACAAATGAACAGAAACAAGAAATCGTGTATAATCGCATTTTCTCTGAGAAACTGCAGCTGGTTACTCTATAACCTGCTAGTAAACTTGCCGTCAATGACAGCTGGTTAATTATTAAACTATGTTAAATAAAACATTTTTAAAGTAAGATGTATGTTAATCTATAAATGAATGTGCGACTATCTTATCGTTCTCTGCTATATAGAGCTTGAAATATGTTGAAAATGGGCGCGTGTGTGAAAAACAGCTGACAAACTCCTCAGGCAGGGGATAAGGGGCTCGGCTAGCTAACGCTCGCTAGATTATAGCCCGCACACATTAGCTGGCCTACTAGGTTGCTAGGCTAGATAGCGAGTTAGCAGCAGGGTAGCTCAGTCTGGTCCAAACCGGTCCTAACCAGCTGTTCAACGCCACCCCTCGTTTAATTTGTTGGATGCAATTTAGCGCGTGAGTCCGTCCTAACTGCCGAATTAATAAACAAGACGGTTAGCTTAGCAAGCTAGCTTATCCATCGAGCTAACGTTAGCCAGCAAGCCATAGCAAGCAGACAGAACAAATGTCCCAGACAGCTATGCAGCCAACAAGACAAGACGTTAAATGCCCGAAGTGTCGTCTTAAGCGGTGTGGTACCAACGCACAAATGTTAGTAAATGTTACTTACGATACTGTTCAACTCTCGGCAAATTGGACTCGCTCAGCGCTTTTCTTCCTCCGCCGCCACACTTCTTATCGGCTTGACTCTTCCCAGAACTATTCTGTTTTTTGTTTTTCTTCACCACCTCCCATTTGCCGACGGAACCGTTGTTTGAGGACGACGCCATCGTTTGCTAAACGCAGCAAATAAAAAAGGACAGCTCGTCCAGATGATTATTTAAGGCTAGCTGGTGCTGCTTCCGCCTGGCCTGGTGAACGGAGCAGCTGAGTCTGCCACGTCTGCGCGGTGCCGTGACGTTATTAACCGGAGCGCCGCTCTCAGCGCCATCTAACACCCAACACCGAGCAAGGCATCCACAAACGGCCCGAGTGCAGCCAGCGGTTTTGACTGGATGTAAATCAAAAACGAAACTTATTGCCTTGAAGTGATAACGCACCCAAACACACGTAAATATAGAGGAGCGTGTTAGGCACTCCGGATACGGATGTCTTAACAAACCTGATTGAACACTCCTGTTTTAACACACCTGTATGAACACTCCTGTATTAACAGTCCTGTATCAACACTTCTAACTTAACATGCCTGTACTGACAGTCCTATATCAAAACTGTCTCAACACGCCTGTATTAACACTCCTGTATTAATGCTCCTGTTTTACCAGCAAAACCTTAATGAAAAAGTAAATACTTTAAGAACCAACGGAGTGAATATATGTGCTGATTAGCAACAACATACTTAAGTATTAGACGTGTGAAAGCTGCATTCTTAAATGTTATTATTAGTATTACTTATTATGTGTGATCATGTTGTGCATAATTCAAGCGTCAGACATTGCACATCAAAGAGTATCGGACTGTTTCAGCTTCATGGCTTCATTTGGCATGTCACTACTTCAACGGTAATATCTTTTTTTTTTTTAAACGAAACATTACTGATATTTTAGGTTCTTTCAATATGAACAATTTACTGTAGCTGGAATACCTATTTCCACACAGTGACTGAGCAAGTTCATTTACTGAGTAAGAGATAAAACATGCAGAATCAAAACAAATTTGCATGAAATATCAAAATATTTTACTAGACAGTATTGGATAAACACCAATCTGTATTTTGACATAGGCCTATAACATTTTTGAATATTTATCCTACGAACGTGGTGTATATTCACAAAATGAAACATTTGTAATTGCTAGAATATGGTTTATTTTACATTGTAAAACTCAAAATAGATGCATGTACTGCAATTAGTTGCCAGGCTACAGTCACCTTGGCAGCTTATAAAATAACAGAATGGTTAACCAGAGGAAATGAGTACAGCCAAGTCCTGTCAATCAAACCAAATTCTGTGTTTAGTGTTGTGAAAACTGAAACAAAACACTGGTTCAGTAGAAGAAACAGTTTTATAATGTCAGTCACAACCATGAGTAATAGTGGCATATTTTTTTCTGATTGGTTAATTGTTATTCATTTTTTAAAATAAAACCATGGTTTCATTATGCTATAAGCTGTTTCAGATATAAGCTATTGCCTTTTATAAATAAATAGATCTGAAACTTTTACACCTGCACATTAGTGCTAGCTCTAAATGCTAACTCAAAAATCACTGAGAACCAAGCTTTGATATCCAAAGCCACAAAAGCACATTTGCATACAAAAGAAGCATCAGTCACCTGTTAAGGCCATGCGTGCCATAGCAGGCGGTGCAATTGAGTACTGTCAGTGCTGAGATGTTGTACAGGTACAGTCAACAATATCACTGATCTAGAGCCTCCATGGACCCTGCAGGTGGCATCCTACTCTAAAACTTCAGATGGAATCTGGTTTGTTCACAGAACTCTGAAATGCATTGATTTCAAATTGATTTTATTTGAAACAGCTTTTCACCTTTAACTTAGTTCATATATAGTAAAACAATCATATTAAAAAACAATAGTACTAAAAAATGTACAGAAGTAAAACAAAATGCAAATGATCTAGAGATCTGTGTATCTAGTAAAGCAGCCATCAAAAAAATCTCACCAAACATTTGTTAACTGTTTCAAAACAGTCAGTTACAGTAGTAATGACAGGAATGGGAATGTGTTGTGAAGGTGTGTGTATGGCCATCTAAAGATGTATTTAAGGTGAACACTCTGAAGAGACTGGTCTGTTTTTTAAGCTCTTTGTAAAATTAATACCATTTTGGACTTAAAGAGAAATCTATATCCAAGGGTTAAATTCTGAGCTCAAGCACAAAATGGAATTTACAGCCAATTCAAAAGCTTTGTGTCCATTACTCGCATAATCTACATATAACACCCATGTGTTTAACACCCATGTCTTTATATAAAGGCTTTGACACTAATTGTCTGCTGGTTCTTCAGAATCGAGGACAAACATAATTAAGAACATAGTAAAGTAAGATCAGAGCATAAGGAGATGAAATGAGAATAAGGGAAAGAAATGAAGAGACGGACAGGCCAACAGAAAAAGATGGAATGGGTGAGGACAGGAGAAGGAGAATGGAGGGGTAAGGGTTGTTTTATAGGAGTTAGTACTCATCCTGGTCCTGGAGCTGCTCATCAATCTCTTCATCTTCTGGGGGAGCAAACCCATCCTGAAAACATTTAAATCAATAGATAATGATGCCAGCAGATACTTGGTATTACGTGAAAAATGGCTAATATCTAATTGAGTATTTGGATTGGAGTGTGTGTTATTGAGCATTTGGAGTGTGTGTTAGTTGGAGTATGTGTTATTGAGTATTTGGAGTGTGTTACTGGGGGCACAATATACCTCAGTTGCATAGAGGATGTCGATAATCTTGGCAAGAACAGGGTTGTTCTCGCTCTCATGTTCCTGGCAGATAAGCTCAATGTCACGGAGTTTACTGAAGTAAAAATCCCTCTCCTTCTCCAGACCATCCACCGTCAACTTCACCTCCATCAACTACATACACAGTAACACAATCAGTAAAGCCACCAAGTTAAGAGCTACAAAATCAACCTTCAGTATGCACACTATACACTATTTTGTAGTATTCTGCCCAATGTTTTTGGAACATCTTTATGACTAAGTTGTAGATACCAAATCTATACATGGTTGTACAGACAGAAATATGAAGTATTTTTAAATCTCTTGAATCCCTTGAACAGAACAGACTGTTCTTCTGGTGTATCCTGTATTGCTGGACTTAGTACACCTGTTGGTTGAGTTCCATGATTTCTGCATCACTGCTCCCATTCCGAAATATGGGCATGCTCCGCCTTACACCAGCTGAGGGGGTGAGGCTAGTGGCTCGCGGGGGTGTGGGCATGGTTTTGGGTGCCGTTGGTGAAGTCCTCTGAGGCCCTGCAGCAAGTCATACTAATCAGTCCATGACACTGCAGAAGTGAAAGACTCAATAAACAGATTTATAAAGTATGTGGATGTGGAGTTCCTAACTGCCACAGTAGGTGTTCTTTCAGTCTTCAGATTTGTTTATATATAATTTACTTTATACAGTTATATAAATTATGTTGTTTATTCAAAGTCTGCATAAACATGTACAGATGGCAAAGAGCACACTGAGGGTTCATAGTAAGAACATTCTCAGCTGTAACGGGGCATTTAGTCTACGCAACTGGCATCTGTATAGTTCTCACCTCTCCTCATATTCATGCTGACAATAATTACTGGAAAGGTCTAAAATACATCAAATACACAGGACAAATAACACTTTTGTCTGATCTCATGTGACCCAGTTCTGACGTTGTGGACTAGGGTTCCAGGACTGCAGGACTGTGAGGTGAGGTCTCGCAGGTGTGAGTAGCACTGTCTCACCTTGGGTGGGCGTGGCCACGATTTCCTGGCCTTGCCGTGCTTCCTGGGGGTCGTATTCTTTGCCGTCGTAGTTTGCATCAAAAAATTTCTTAAACCACTGAACAAATTCAAAGTTATCCTGGAACTTTCCCTTCACCAGTCTCTCAACTTGGATTATCTGCAAAACAACAAAGTAACAACAACAATCAATTGTTTCATCATTCAAAATCACTGGTGACTTAAATGATATCATGTTTAATGGAATAATGAACCCAACAGTGTCAGAGAAGGTTATACTGTTGATAAGAGCTGTCAAAAAGCCTCCAAATCAACCAACAGTTCTGGATTGATTCCTATACCAGGAAGAGACCTGTGGCCATTCTGTACCTGCAAACTCCAGCAGCACACAGAAGCATCTGAGATATGTTTATCAATACAATCACAAAATGTTTCTGAAATGTCATAGTTGAATGGGAATTTATACAAGAAAATGTAATAAATGTAAATGTTAAATGTGAATGTCTGGATTCTTGGTTTGATAGTGGTGTCTCTCACTTTGTCTACGTTGATCTTCTTGAAGGCTGCTTGTAGCACTTTGAAGTTATGGATGTATTCATGTTCCAGTTTAGCATGGAACTTGACCTTCTTCAGCAGAACACACCCAGGGAACAGCATGTCCATGAACTGGCAGTACGCAGCACCTGACAAACAGCACAAGCACCTCCAGTTCTGAACTGAATCCTTCTGGCACACACACACAATGAGAACATGGACACAGCTGTCTGATGTAGAAAGTAAGTGTTTATCTTTCATTCTCCTGCACCTGAAGGGGCCTCTCGGCCCCTAGTCGTTCTGTTCATCTGCTGTGAGCACTAGCCTGGGCTGCTGGGACTTTTAATGTCACACCCATTTCAAAACATGAAGTACATGAAGCCATCATCATTTGAAGAGGTGAACATTAATTTATTTCCTCGATAGCTTAATGATGTGCAGACTATAAGTGTGAGTGTGTACACACAAAACCAGATGGTCAGAAATTTGCCTATAAAGGAGTAATTTACAGGTGAAAAAGTTGGGGGGGGGGGGGGTGTAGTTCAGTCATGTACTGTATAAGTCATGTATGTATAGGTCATGCATAGGGCATGTATAGGTCAGTCATGTATTGGTCATGTATGGGTTATTTACTTGTTTATGAGTGAGGTATAGTACAGTAGTTAGGAAAGGTCTCAGGAAGCTATTAACAAACCTTCATAAGATCAAGTTGCAGAAGTCTTTCATGTACTTTGAAATTATCATTATGAAGCTTTTATGTGAAAATGTCACATTTAAAATACGGTTTGAGTACAATTATCGTTGAGTTCAATGTAAAAAATTTTTTTTTATATTTATGAGAAAAAAGAACCACTTTTCATGTAATAAAATATGATGTAACCAGAATAAACAATTGTTTTGTTTAATGGTGGTTTAATAAGATATGCAGTTGATCAGTTTTCCGAAGGTACCCACTATTATTACCATTTAATACCTATTAATTAGTGACATCATTCATCCCAGTGACAGACTCCCCAGCACAACGTAGTAAAGGTGGTGATGTGGTGTTTAGTGGTGGCAGTGAGTTACACATCCTGCTTACCTGAACACAGCTGCTCGATCTTGGTGTAGCTGAGCTGCAGAGAATCGTTGACCCATGCAAGCATGTCATGCCTGCTCAGGTTCTCGATGGTCATGGACGTGGAGTACACATTCACTGCCATCCCCAGCTAGACAGAAGAACACATGGCTCTGAAAGAAAGAAATCTGTGGCACTTTTTAAAAAACCTTTGAATGTAAAAGGGAAAATAGAAAAATGGGTTGAAGAAAAATAATTCACAGCAGAGAAGGAAAAAGAAAAAGATGGAGTAGTGATTGTGTTTCATATTCGAAGAGATGCAGGCAGATCTAAGCAATCAGCAGTGTATGGGGAACATGGCTGTCATATTTTGCAAAATATCTGTGCAATAGTATTTGATCTTCTATAATAAAAAAGGAGAACATCTTGAACCAGCTGAACTACTAGTCCAGGGCTAATCAACTATATTTTTCTGTGGGCCAAATTTGGCAGATAGCTCGGGGGGGGGGGGGGGGGGGGGCGGGGGGGAGAGACACATAACACACGTGACGGAGTGTTTTTTCAATGCTCCGGTTTAAAATTAATTCTCCCGTCAAAATTTAAAAAATATTTTTAACAATTTATTCTGGGTCCGGATGGGATGGCATTTGGATCCGTATCCATTGGTTGCGGACCACGAAAATAGAAATTTGCAGAGTTAATCAGGAATGAGATTAGGTCTGGACAGGACTGTGTTTGGGTCCGGATCCGGACCGCGGTCCGCCTGTTAGTGACCTCTGTACTGATGGTGGCAGGACTTCCCCAGGTCTTTGTGAACGATACAGAAGTGATAAGATGTAGTCGCAAGAGAAATGAACAAGGGCTGATGGTGAACAGGGGGTGCATTTAGCAGATTCTGTTACCCCCTAGGGGTATTTAATTATCAATTAATAATTTATCCTAGTTTCACACAGTAAACAAACAAAGGCTGGTAAATAAAAACTAATTGGAACCATCTTATAAAACTTATAAGACAAGATAGTGGATTTAGTTTATTTCCCCTAAATGAAGAAGTACAAAATAAGAAAACAGAAATAAAGTTGCTGAAATAGTAACTATAAAATCAGATTTTAATTTGAAAATTAGGCTCTGCAAACAGCCTACAAATACATAAGACGTGTTCCGACATTTATGAAAATGGTCGATTAGTCTGAAATGGGTTGATGCCGGGCTGACAAGTTTGTCTCATCACAAGATGGCTCAAATGAACAAGGTACATGCATAATATGAACTGTGCCCTGTCATTCCTAAAGCATCTGTGATATTCATGGACGTAATTTTGATTTCAAAAGTGGGGGGGACATGGATTCGTCGCTATTTAAATATTTGGTTTTAACCGTAAAAACTGGGGGGGACCAAAGCCGGCTTTTGAAAAAGTGGGGGGGACATGTCCCCCCCGTCCCCCCCCAAAAATTACGTCCGTGGTCATATTTATTTACTATCATACAAAACCTTTTTGAACCTGGGCAGCCAACCTTTTAAAGTCTAGATTACATTTTAGGCGTTTCTTGCTCTGTGAAGAAGGTGCCGGATCGTTTCATGCTAGATGCATCTTCCTGGATGCATAAGAACATGAGAATGCGTTATAACCTTGCGCCCTGAATTACGGCCACAGGCATCCACACTACACTCTACAAGTGCCATCGCAGGAACCCAGTCTGACAGCATTTACAATCTGAGCGCACGTGTAACGTGTGTGTGTGTGTGTGTGTGTGTGTGTGTGTGTGTATATATATATATATATATATATATATATACATATATACACACACACACACACACACACACACACACATATATATATATATATATATATATATATATATACACACACACACACACACACACACACACACACACACACACACACACACATATATATATATATATATATATATATATATATATATATATATATATATCCATATTGATCGAATACGGCCAGTAATGTGATGTTCACCTCTAGCTGGTTAAAGGGTGCTTGTATATTATGCTGTGGCCAACTACAGCACACTGACAGCCAGGATGGTCGCAACACTGCAGTATTTAAGTTTTGATCAAAACCATAATGTTACATCTGCATATTAGCTAGCAAGTGATTCAAATTAAACTACTGAAGACATCGCCGTTAAACGGGGGCATGTGGCGTTAGACCAGTGAAATCAGCCCAGACATCGTTATCATAACACTGATACTGCTCGGCTCAACTCCGCACACGCCGTTCTGCAGCTAGTTTAGCTAAACTGCTAGCTGACGTTAGCACCTAATATATTTACATAGCTAACCTGTTGGCTTTTGAAGTGCTGCATTCATCTTTTATGACAATTATCAGTTATTGGAAATAACGATAAAATGTTGAGCAATAAAATGTTACTCACAATCCTCAAAAGAGGTGCTAGTTATTATTATGCGTCCCTCGGTATCTAACTGCGTTGTCCGTTAACACCCTCTGCTGTTGCTAGCCTGCTAGTTGCCTCTGACAACGCAGCAGACGCGCTCTGACATCGGCGCAGGCGCACTATGACAACACAGCAGACGCGCTCTGACATCGGCGCAGGCGCACTATGACAACACAACAGACGCGCTCTGACAACGACGCAGGCGCACTATGACAACACAGCAGACGCGCTCTGACAACGACGCAGGTGCTCTCGGCTCATCCGAATCAGAACTGACAAAACGGACAAGAGCCCACGAATGGGTCATTTACTAGTTCGCCACTGGAGGAGTGTGCTGAAGGCTATTCTTTAAATATACATAAACGCACTGCCTGCTAATATATTTTCCTCTGTATGGCTACAGAGCCAGACAAAACTAATTATCTTAGTCTGAGATAATGCCTATTCAGCTAAACTCTCTCGACTTAGTGTCCTCGCATTGTTTTATATATTTTATATAGCCTATATCACAGTGTGGTGGTGTGTCGTGTTTAAACCAGTGATGCAGAGAGGTAGCTAGTAGGTCTAACGTAGTGGGGAGTAGGCAGAAGTTGAAGGAGAGAGAGAGATTCAAAATTGCAACGACGCACACAAGGTTTACAGAGAAACAGACAGGATGCTGTTCTAGCAAAATTCATCAGTTGTATAAATAAAGTGCTTTACACACATACACAAATATACTCAAAAATATAAAAAGAGGAAACTAAATTAAAGTGACTAGAGGTTAAAAGACTGCAAAGTTCAATATATTTTAAGAGCTGCAGTTTCATAGCAATTAGTGATTTATCCAAAGTTCCATAATAAATCATCTGCTTTTTTAATGAATGGCCAAAACCAAAATGGACTGTAGCAGATGTAATGAAAAATAATACAACATATTTGAAAAAATAGACTTCATTCTTAAATGTTTATTCACTTGAAAGATTAACATTTAAATATCTGTAAAAAAAAAAAACAAAAAAAATCGTCTACATATTTTATGGTAAGAATACTTATTTATCTGCAGTGTACAGTAGTTTGAGTAGAAATTGTTATATATATATAAATATATATACATATATATATATATATATTGTATATATATATATATATATATATATATATATATATATATATATATATATATATATATATATATACACACAATTTTTTTGAAAAATAATCACAGAAGTACTGAATGTTCGTCCTGACATTCACTAGGTGGCAGTGTTCAACTTTGGTTGAAGGTTGAAATTGAGCTTAGTTAATCTTGTGAGCGCCACTTACAAGGCTATCTTCTAATGAATTCACATGAAGATAAGTAGCCTAAATAAAAAGTACCTAGTATACGCACATCCCGATGACATTCTGGAAATAAACACAGTTTAATGTTAATGCATGTTACATGTTGCAGCAGATATAAATGAAGTTTACACACAAAATAACTGGGAAACTGGAGAAGTTTCCAAATTGGATAGTTCAACTGGACTATAGCTAATTACAGAGCCAAGGAAAATCACATATATAAACATTATATATATATATATATATATATATATATATATATATATATATATATATATATATATATATATATATATATATTTACCCTAGGGAGCAACTATTTTAATGGTAGCTATCAGTACAATTTTGCTGAAAGTTGCTTTGAAAAGAAGCTTTGAAAATAGCTGAAAGGTTTACTCCAAGCTTGTGTGCTGTAATCCATCATCATCCCGGCCTTCCTTCAGAGGCTCTTATTGGTCTTATTGGTTCGTTCTATTTTCTTCTGGATGATATACATTCTGTGTAATAAAACCTAGTACAGAAGATCCATCAAGCAGGTGTTCTTCTCAGCATACCATGACATTTTATGGCTGGTGGTTAAAAAAGACACAATGACCATGTTTATGATCATAACTGGTTATTTCATATTCTCAGTACAAGGAGAGACATTTAGATTCAGATTTGGAATAAGAACTGGCCACAAATACAATACATACAAATGTATTTTGGAAGTGTTACAGTAAACTGAAGTAAACTGAAAGTGTGCCCAAAAAACCAGATATTGATTTTCTCAATTATCAGATTCCGGCAACTTCAAGTAACCCTTTAAAGGAGCCCAACGTATCCTCCCCACACAGTGAGCTGTATGGAGTGTCTCGTGATTTTCTCACTTAGCCATGGGGAAGCTTCTTAAATAAGCCATGTAAATGTGACACCGGGTTGCTGTTCAAGGGTGTCATGTCCTGTGTCTCCCTTACCTGAGTCCCATCCTCACAAACCAGTCCAGACGCTCTGCAGGGTGAGTCAGTATAACTTTTCCAAGAAGTCAACCATATAGTACAGCATGAACAGCCACAAGGGCAGCGAACAGGTGCTAGAGCACATGAAACCACCTCAGCTGCAGCTCCTTCCAATACAAAATTAGTTGCATATCTTTCTTCAAATGTCGGCTATTTAAAAACATGCTCTGAATTTATTCACCTGCATCCACAGTTGTTACTGTGTTACTGGGTTTGCGGTTGCTCCCCAGTTCAAATCAGCTAAAAACTAAATGGAAAAAAATTAAAATATTCACATCATAATATATGTTGTTCACCCAACATTTTGAGTGGTGTGTTTTATTATGTAACAGTGCAGATATATTCACTTTGATACGATACATCTTATATATATATATATATATATATATATATATATATATATATATATATATATATATATATATATATATATATATATATGATGAGTGTGTGTGTGGTATATATGGTGGTTTCATGTGCTATATATATACATACATACATATATATATATATATATATATATATATATATATATATATATATATATATATATATATGTGTGTGTGTGTGTGTGTGTGTGTGTGTGTGTGTGTGTGTGTGTGTGTGTGTGTGTGTGTGTGTGTTCTGTCCATATATGCAAAAGTACTCACTGTTGAAACAGTAATTTTGCATTTATAGTTTTATATTTGTCATATTCACATATTAATGGAAGGACCAGCCTTGTTATGCAGCTCTAACAGAGAAACTCCTAATTTCTGCTGGACTTCACATAAAGAGGCACTTTTATAAAAGTTTCCAATAAAATGTAGGAATGTAAATATAACTTAAGAACAAGGTTACAACAGATGTGTATTCAAAGAATGTTTCAGAGTTTTCCATATTGTAGGAGCAAGGGCACACACAACCTCTCCCTGTGAAGGGGTTAGAGCACTAGACAGCGTAACTACAAAAAGCTGAACCAACACCTAAGATCCATTATCCTAAGATCCATTCATCCTAAGATCCATTCTTCCTAAGATCCATTTATCCTAAGATCCATTCATCCTAAGATCCATTCATCCTAAGATCCATTCTTCCTAAGATCCATTATCCTAAGATCCATTCATCCTAAGATCCATTCTTCCTAAGATCCATTCATCCTAAGATCCATTCATCCTAAGATCCATTTATCCTAAGATCCAGTCATCCTAAGATCCATTCTTCCTAAGATCCATTTATCCTATGATCCATTCATCCTAAGATCCATTCATCCTAAGATCCATTTATCCTAAGATCCAGTCATCCTAAGATCCATTGATCCATTCATCCTAAGATCGATTCTTCCTTTATATGTTCATACATTGGTAGCTAATGAGATAGGGCCAGACCTGTGACCAACAGGAGAAAATACATAAAATGTTTTTTTCTTCGTTAAAAGAGAATCATTTGATTAGCCTATCATATACGGATGATGTCCCTTTATAAATGCTGACATAACCTGCCCATTGTTATCATAGCTCATGACATGATAGTCCATTACTGGTGAAACCATTGGAGCACAACCAGTTCACATCTTTGTCATTTTCCTACTGTAAAGCACAATTCTGACACTCAAACAGGTGTGTCTACAGTGTTAAAATTGATTTTAATCCCTCTTGTGATCAATCCATCACATTTAAAATCAAATCTATTTTGCCCTGTATCACAGGATCCACAGATTATAGGGGGTGGGGAGGTTGGATTTGGCAATGCTTCAAATCCCAGTGATTGCACATATGTTAACTTGGCATTAGCCTATAGCAGTGTTAGATTTCATTTCAGTATTAGTTATTGAGTCACGGTTATGTGTCAGGGCTGACTAAGAGGGGATGCCAGTTGTGATGTAGCTAAATAATTTATAATTAAGACCTGATATGGCAAAGTAACTGAATTACTGACTATGGAGTTAATGTGTACAACGTTAGCTTTAATTCAAGGGCATTTACATCTGAAGTGGAACCACAGTCGTTTTAAACATCATCTTCTCAAAAGAATACAGTGGGCTGTCTGGTCCTGGGCCTTCAGTGCTCTTGCATTGAGTAGCCAGCCAGAGCACTGGGCCAAACGGCACCGGGTCAGACAGCACTGGACCTGACAAATCCCAGACAAATCCCAGCCCTCACAGACACAACATCAGGCTGCTCACATCAACCATCCACTCCAGGAAGCCGGAAGGCACTTAAAATGCCTGAGTAGTTCCGGGACAAAGTCACAGATGGACAGAAGTTTAGTCTGAACAAGATTACAGGAATGAGACAAGGACACGTTCACAACAGAGGAACCGAGCTCACCTGAGAAAACCTGCTGCTCGGGGCTACGTCCCTTACAGCAAGACAATGAGCTGAAACAGGTTACTAAGGCAACAAAGGTGCATTTCAGAAATTCTTGGCTAGGCAAGTGCGGCTTCCAGCCAAATGTGTTATATGATTTTAATATGTTAATTGTAGCCTCTACAAAATGTATTTGTAATATATATGCAAATATCACTGAATTAAAGCCAACATTCTGCATTTTATAATAAACCTAATATGCTGTACTTCTGTATCAGTACAAATCTCTGTACAAAAGGTTTGATTCTGCTATGTGTCCATGTGTACAGGAATATTGTCTCAGTCAGGTTCCACATGGACAAGACCAGCCCAAATAATCTGTGTCCACATCTGTACAGGAATCCCATCCTAGTCAATTCAAGTGTTTGATTCCCTGATCTGCCAAACGTCTGCGATTTTCTGCCAAACGTCTGCGATCTTCTGCCAAACGTCTGCGATCTTCTGCCAGACGTCTGTGATCTTCTGCCAGACATCTGTGATCTGTGCCCGACTTCATCAGCCTGTCACCACACTAGCCAGTTCACACTACAAACACCTGGAAAACAGAGTGACAGAGAGAGTGATCAGCGTTGTGGTGCGAATGATTCCTGGTCCAAATCAGTCTCTCTGGAGAATAAAGCTATGAGATCCTCTGGAAATGTGAACGCGGGAAAGAAGTGGTCGTACCAGCCTGGAGATGATCTCCCTGGTCACCTACAGATCTTCTCTCCCTTTAGCTCTGCTGATTCAACTGCCCTTAGGTTTTATTGTGAAAGCATTCTGAATGTTTTTGTTGCTGTTTTAAACAGAGCTCTTCCTCTGCCCACACCACCAGGTATTTCTGCTCTGGGAGGTGTTCTTACACCTGACATTTTACTCCATACTGGAGCAAATATGAAGAACATGTGTGCAAGGGCAACAAGTAACAGTTTGAAGAGGCATATGGCACCTTCAGAACAGCTGAGGACCAAATCAGTACACACACAGCAAACAGCAGCTCACAGGCCCCTCCTGTTACTGAGAATTTTCAGGAATTTACATTTCACACTTTCACAAGTGGAATAGAAATTAAGAGCACAGAATGGTTTTTAGGTCACAGGAGCTGGTCTAAAGAACAACTATATCTCAAAGATGTCAGGTATAAACACACAAATGACTGCAGGGTCCTTAAACACAGGATCAAAATTCCCAGAGTCTTAGGATCTTGGTAAGTCTTAGGATCTTAGTGTACAGTGCTGGTGAGATCTTGATCTTAGTCTACAGTGCTGCTGAGATCAAGATCTTAGTCTACAGTGCTGGTGAGATCTTGATCTTAGTCTACAGTGCTGGTGAGATCATGATCTTAGTCTACAGTGCTGCTGAGATCATAATCCTAGTCTACAGTGCTGGTGAGATTATGATCTTAGTCTACAGTGCTGGTGAGATCATGATCTTAGTCTACAGTGCTGGTGATAGATGAGGCTGCTGAACAAACAGAAGAATTAGAGAATAGAGGAACTGAAATAAGCACCACGTCTCTGGCCCTGCAACAAAACCGCGCTTAAAACGTATCATGTTTTTGGTTTTACGTTTAAAACGTATCATGTTTTTGGTTTTGTCTTTAGCAAAGCGAATGTAAAATCATTTCATTAAAAGGTCAGTGGTGTGTAAAGAAGAACATTCCAATATGGCAGACTGGAAAAACAATCCCCCAGTATCAGTTCCAGGTGATATTTCCAGTATACTGCTCTGTCCTACTGGAGAGGTTATTAAAGTATAGAGTAACAGCTCTGGAATCATATTCTCTGAGAATCACTTTGAAGGGAAGTTTGCCAAACTCACAGGCATCACAGTTTTATAAAAAAAACAACAGTGGATAAGCACAGACACACACATACAGCATGATTTTTAACTATATGTGTATATATATAAATGTATATATAAATAAATTATAGTATTTAACATAAATAAGCATGAGGGACTATGTATGCCATTACACACACACACACACACACACACACACACACACACACACACACACACACACACACACGCACGCACACACACACATCATACTCATATACCTTCTACAGAACCCCGTCATTTTTGCAGTAATCTGAGAATTCTTTGCACCAAAAGGGCTCTAACAGCAACATCTGGATACACACAAGCCCCCCCCCCATACCCCCCCCCCCCCCCCCCCCCCCTTCAACAGGAAAACTTGTGTCTGGGTTTTTGCAAGGTTCTCTGATTTCAGCTTTTTTCTCTGCTAATGCAACTTTAGAGCTATGAGAAGCACTGTTTAACTGTGTGGCGCCATCATGCGAGACAACCCAGAGTACACACACTATGAAGTCCTACTGTGTGCATGTGTGTGTGTGTGTGTGTGTGTGTGTGTGTGTGTGTGTGTGTGTGTGTGTGTGTGTGCGCGCGCGCGCGCATGTGTGTGTGTCCGTGCGTGCATGTGAGGGAGAGACAGAGATTTAATCCACACCAACTTTATTATCTAAACATTTAGATGTGAAGACCAGCCCTGTCATAAGTTTCTACACGTGAGCTTCTACACGTGAGCTTGTACACGTGAGCTTTTACAAGTACACGTGGCCCTACAGCAGTGACTGCGGACTGGAGGAGGCAGATGGAGATCCAGCTCCTTCCTTCCCTCATGGCAGGCTCACTACTGCAATCTGGTCCTTATTTAACCAGCGGCTGACTTACATGGCATTTTTCCACAGTAGTCCATACTGATGCACTCTGGGCCGCATAGCTTCACACAGGCACTGATATTCATGTTGATCAATAAGCTTGTGATTAGTGTATTCTAAAGTCGCAGGTGTGTATGTGTACACACATGTGTATGAAGTAATGTGTGAGATTCTTTCTTACCAGCATTATTTGTTCTGGTCTCTGATGCTCAGACATCTCCTCTTCAATGCCGGCTCTGCGTCCATATGCACGCAGCTCTGTTCAGCAGCCTGAGGGTGTGTGTGTGAGCTCTTGTCCCAAGTTTGTGTAATTAGTTGAGAAAGAGTGTGTGCTGCTGCTTTGTGTGTGATTGTGTGTGCGTTTTTCTCTCGTAGTTTTGGAGGAATGGATCGAGCATATGTGTGTTCTTCATCGGCTGTGAGACTGTCCGCTTCTGCGGCTCTGCCCCTGTTCTCCTCTGATTGGCCGGTTTGGCAGTCCGTTTGCTCCCCTGGACATTTTAAGACAAGCTCCCGCCCTCCTGAGAGGTTCTCTTTCACATCCTCAGAGTCAGGGGGCGGGGCTAGAATTTGAGTGGCATGCGATCTGTGTTCAGAGCATGAATCGAGTCTGTCTGATGACATGGGAGAGGCCTGAACGGGCGGCGGTGGATAGGATGGAGGCACGCTCACAGCGGTGGCTGTGCTGTTCGATAAGACAGAGACCGTAGGAGTGACTACCGAGGTTGTATTGTTGCCACAGCCGAGGGCTTTCCGTAGGACAAGGGAAGAATGTGTGCTGTGTGTGGCAGTTAGACTGTGTGCTGGTGAAGGTACGTGTCCCACAGAAGAAGTGACATCATGCTCTGTGCTACGTATGGCTGACCATGGGCCGGTGACGTTGTCATCCAGGCCTGGGTGGCTCCAGCCGGCCTCTCTGTCCGGACATCTGTGCCCAGCGAGGTCCACCACAGGCTCGGATTCACTCTCCTGCTTCACGGGGAGTCTGTGGAGGACTCTCTGGATGACCTGCCGATCTGTGCCTTCGTCTCTCTGCCCCACTGCTTGAGCCGCTGACACAAAAAAGGCATCTTGGGTCTCGGGACAAGTGGATGACCTCTGGGTCAGGGGTGAGAACGGAGGTGACCTAGACTCTGCAGGGGAAGGAGGCCTTTCGGTCTTTACTGTGCGTCTGTCCAGGTCATGGTCAGTGACC